>NC_069501.1:1285016631-1285049131 GCF_027579735.1 Bombina bombina | reverse complement strand
CAGCCTGCAGCTATTTAAAAAGGGGGAGAGGAACCCCTAAGCCGGCACTTAGTGGGCGACACCTCTCCCTGTGTTCGGGCCGTCACTCTGCTCACACTGTGCCCGCTCCCAGGGCCTTGCCCAACCGCCACAATAAAGACGATCCTCTTGCCGCCACACCTAACCAACATAGCCCTTAAATACTTCAAATATAACAATATAACACAATTAACCAAATTTAAACTTTTTTTTTATATATAAACGCTGTGTTAACAAAGGTCGGATACCAACCATAGCACAGAACTTTGAAAACTAACTAATGTCCTACCAAGTGTCCATTTTAAACAACCAATGAGATGGCTTTCTTAAAGTCAGCCAGAAAAATGTCCAACCCGACGTCCGCCAGGTGAACCCCATCCGGTCGGTAAAGGGCCTTCTTGTCGGCCGTAATAGTGTCATACCTGATGACGAATCCTCCCACGGCCGTGACCGCTCTTCCCACTTCCCTATTAACTTTCTTGCGGACATTGTATGCTGCCCTCTGTGTCACAATGTTACGCCAACGCAGCCGTTAGACCAACCTATCCGCACATCCTGGAGCCATGCGCACACCCACTTGATGTCTGCAACCATAACCCGAATTAAGTCCAACACAGGGATGGATCCCAGCTCGTTCCCGCCCAGATGCACAACAATCACTTGAGGCTTTCCCCACCTCCTATGCGCATCCTGTAACAGAGCGGGGAGCTCACTCCAATTTAGACCCCTGCGCCCGAGCCAGCGAATGTTAGCCCTGGATGCCACCAATCCTAGCTGCTGCCCTCCCGGGGATTGATGCACCCTGATAGCCGCCCAGTGGATAAAGGAGTGCCCAATAATCCACACGCGCACTGGGGTCTTTACTGTACCTATAACAACATGGATGGGGACAATGAAACGTTGACAAACAACTACTAGCAGACCCCCCTTCTCCCCCCCCCCCCGGCCGGGAAGGTATCAGAGAGGTCCCAACCCTAACGCGCCCCCAGCACCTAAGCTTTCAAAGGGCGAATGTAGCCCCTATAGCGCTCCAACTTCCAACGCCCCATTTTCTTAATGACCGCCTGCGACGACCCACTGGCCGCTGCACTAGTCGCTGCCCCGATACGGAATGAATGCGGAGCAATCTTAGACGGATCCAATCCCGCTGCCGCTGCCACTTTGGCTAGCACTTTGCAGAATTGGAAGGCTGAAAGCGAACTGCCGTCCTCGTGCACAAGAAACTGCAGCCCCCCACTCGGCCGTACATGGCAATACTCTGCCACGCTCGATACTGGGCAGCATTCCGGGCTTTCGTGCCTAGCTAAAGGCAACCAAGCCCCTTTACCCTCCTGATCCGTTTTAGATCTGGGGATGAGCAGTAGTACGCACTCATCCGAGGCCCGCACATGCCCCACCTTAATGCCGCCCACCTCCCCTTTTGTAGAGGAGACGACCACTTCGCCTATCCTCAGCGCCCCCGCAAATGCCAGCGGAAAAGCAGCCCGAAACAAGACCGCCTCTTAGGTTGAACTGCACACTGCCCCCAGATTTACTACCAGCGAGCGCAATCTTTCCGGCGTGATTGGCTCCCTCCGATCCTTTGAAGGTGGGGCCATCCAGCCCCATCCCTTCAAGATCTGCCTTACTAAGGCTTTTTTTTTTTTTTTTTTTTTTTTTTGTGTTATCTTAAGTAATTGAGTTATTCTTCTTAAGGAGAATTGGCAGATTGAATTGAAGGATGGCTTTTGTAGTCTCAGACGAACAATGGGAGGCTGAACTAGGGGAATCCCTTCAGCATAATATTAGTAGTGATGGAGATGATATATCGAACATATATGGAGCTTTCAAGAAATATAAAAATTTATTGACTAAACAAATAAGAATGAGGGCTGAGAAATATAGTCTTGAAAACTATATAAAACAAAAAATTGTCCCTAGGGGACTACGGTTACATTTAGATCCAGGAATGCACATGAGGGGTGATGATGAGGATGGGGAGAACTTTATGGAGGATTGGAATGAGAGACTCTCAGAGTGTTCTCTTGACCTCATGCAACGAATGGTTAATAAAGATATTAAGAAACTCGAAAAGATTAAAATTGAGATAGATGAAGCCTTAAGGATTGTCAATTCCTTTGAGGGGGATTCAAAATTCTCGAAATTAAATGACGAAACAAAAGAGCTGGTTTCTAAATTACAACAAGAAATTAAACAAAGAAAATGTAGGAAATTGAGCAGGGACCAAGATGACTATAAGAAGAATCAGGTATATACTTATTACTTGAATAAAAATTCTTATGACTCAGGTACTGATTGTTCTGATGCCGAAGGTGAAAATAAGTTATCAAAAAACGAAGGGGCCAAAGGACAGGTAAAAAAGAAAGGAAACGGGGAGGGAGGAAAAGACAC
Organism: Bombina bombina; assembly: GCF_027579735.1. Classification (NCBI taxonomy): domain Eukaryota; kingdom Metazoa; phylum Chordata; class Amphibia; order Anura; family Bombinatoridae; genus Bombina; species Bombina bombina. The sequence goes on along the minus strand of NC_069501.1, from coordinate 1,285,046,722 downwards.
AGACATAAATCAAAGCTCTCTGGAGATGTCCAGAGAACGGGGCAGACCCCAGAGAAGGGGGAGGAATTGGAGGAGAGGGGCAGGGCCGAGGATGAGAACACGTCGGGACTACAGGGGGGACTTTTGATTGATCCCCCCCAAAAAAGTAGTGATGAACTACAAATAGTCAACCTGTCAACTTTTCCTCTAAATAATGCCCATATAAGTTTACTTAAAAAGGGCTTAACGTTCTGTCCAACAAACTCACTGGACAAATTCACTGTGATTAAAGATCTCCACCTCTTTGCCCGTAAGGTAGTCTTGTCCTCCATAATGAAAGGGAAACAAACTAATAGTACTGAAGGCACTTTAGACAAAGATGATGCTACTGCTATCTCCGATCTTGTACATCTACTTGACTCCAATGAAACATCTGATTTAATGCCCTTCTCTGATATTCAAGAAGGACAACAGACAAGTACTATAGGTACTACAGTCAAAATTGACTCTGGTTTAAAAAGAAAATCTGACTATATGCCCCCTTTAATGTTAGTCCCTGCCGTACATCTTTTCGTTAAAGAAGTAGAAAGGGAAATAGAAAAAATACCCTATCACGGCATAGGTAAAAATAACCTCAACTTTAATGAGAGGCGAGCCTTGTCAGACCTGATGAACAAATCAGGAATTGTTATAAAACAGGCCGATAAAGGGGGAAATCTGGTCATAATGGAGGAGTCCCTCTATATGAAAGAGGTCAACAAACAATTGAGAAACAAGGAGCAATACCAATGTCTACAAAATAATCCTTTAGACTCAATACAAGCCAACCTGCTACATCTTTTAAACAATGCCAGAAAAAGTGGCATAATAAGTAAAAGTGAATGGGGATATCTATATACGAAGTTTCCCAGAGTTCCAGTCTTTTATTGTATTCCCAAACTACACAAAAACTTACAAGAACCACCTGGAAGACCCATTATCTCAGGTATTGGGAGTATCACTGAGAACCTGGGAAACTACGTTGACCAATTCCTAAAACCCTTTCTACTGACCCTTACCTCTTATGTTAAGGACACCAGTGACCTCCTCAGGAAACTGGAAAGTTTAGAAGTAGAACAAGACACACTTCTGGTGTCTTTGGATGTGGAAGGTCTCTACTCCTCTATCCCACATGATGTGGGTTTGAGAGCGGCGAGATTCTTTCTAGAAAGCAGAGGTCCAGCTTTTCAAAAGCATACCGAATTTGTATTAACTCTTTTAGAGTTTGTGTTAAAAAATAACGTATTTACGTTCGATAAAAAGTTCTATAGACAAATGAGGGGCACAGCGATGGGGGCTACATGTGCCCCATCATATGCTTGCCTCCATTTGGGTCTATGGGAAACAAAAACAGTATTTAACGAATTGCAAAACTGGATTGATGAACATGTTCTCATCTGGTTACGGTATGTGGACGATGTCTTCCTCCTCTGGAGGGGGACGGAAAAATCTCTGAAGGACTTCGTAAAAGTACTTAATAAAAATAACTACAACATCCTCTTAACCTTTGATTTTGACACTAGTGAACTTACCTTCCTAGATGTAAGAATCAGGAAAGAAGGGAAAAATCTGGCTACGGAAATTTTTCGTAAGGCTACTGCCACTAATAACATCTTAGAAGCATCTAGCCACCATCCAAAATCCCTTATAAGGGGTATCCCTGTGGGACAGTTTCTACGCCTGAGGCGCAACTGTTCGAGTCTTAATAAATTCGATGCACATGCTGTTAAAATGTCCAATAGATTTGAAAATAGAGGGTACTCCAAACGAAACCTAAGATATGCTCGAAATAGAGCTAGGAGAACAGACAGAGATACACTCCTCTATAACTCAATTCAGAAAACTGAAGAGCAAAAAGTGCGTTTTGTAACCCAATTCAACTGCCATTGGGAAAAAATCTGCACTATCTTGGATGAGAAATGGCAGTTCCTTAGAGCTGATGAGACAATTAGAAAAATTGTTGGGGAAAAACCCTCTCTGGTACCCAGGAGGGCTCCAAATCTCAAGGATAAATTAGTCAGGAGTCACTTTATAAAAAGTCCTAGTGAGAAAAACTGGCTAGAAGAACACAGAAAAATAAAAGGATGTTTCAAATGTGGACACTGTGTGTTCTGTAAATTTATTGTGCGCACGAAAACATTCGCTACTGATTCCACCATTTATCCTATAAAGCAATTTATAAACTGCAAGACAGAAAATGTAATTTATTTACTTTCCTGTTGCTGCCCGACATTCTATGTGGGAAAAACAAGGCGAATGCTGAAAGATAGGGTCTCTGAGCACAGAGACGACATCAAAGCAGCAGAAGATGGTGAAATCAGAAGTGGAGTGGCTCTCCACTTCATGAAACACCATAAATGCAATCCCCAGGACCTAAGAGTAACAGGCATTGAACACTGTTCCCTTCTTGGTAGAGGAGGAGACATTGATACTATACTACTTAGAAGGGAAACAGAATGGATCTACAAGTTACAGACTCTAATGCCCAAAGGGCTAAATGAAAAATTTGAATTTGCTGCATTCCTCAAATAAAATGACAATATTTATCTCAAAATCCCTATAAATTTAGTATGCAATATATACAAACTAGGGTTTCTCTTCAATCTGCCTCTTCACCTTATAATGACTTAAAATGTACTGCTATTTAAACTAGTGCAGGTCCTGTTAAATATAATTATTCTTAATTATAGTGAACATAATTCAATATATTTTCACCTTGCCTTTAAGAATCAACAAACATATTTATTTTTACTTTCATATTTGGTAGAAATTCCTAAAACACATGAATCGAGGGATCAACAGTATGCTTGTAAAGCTTTTAATTTGATGTAGCTTATAAACATGGACGAAAAAGGTTTTATTATAGCATACACTGCAACAATCCTTTAAAGAACCATGGAAAAGTGGGCCTTTTCCTTTTATTCTTATACTTATTCTTATTTTTCCTTTCTGTATACATTTATATATATACCTTTTTTCCTTAATTTTGGTTCTTTAGAGTTGCTTTACAAAACTTATTATTTTTCACTGTATATATATATTCACCGTATCCTCTTTTATTTATATAAATGGGCTGCGGCTCAGTAAATGCTTATTATTGGCTACTACTGTTTCAAATATCCTCCTATAAGCTTAAAGAAGGAGGAATATATTGCGGCTGCAATGGGAACCAGCATCCGCTTTTGCCCTGAGGAAACCCCTGTGCTCTCTGGCTGTCACGTGGGGGGTGAAACGTACGTCGGCAGTGACGTAAGAAGTGGAGACGGACATGCACGAAGGACAGATCGCTGTGGCGTCCACGCTGTGCTAGAATGTAGCATGTTTGAATTGAAGTCTATCTACACATGGAAACCATTTGGAAGTTTTATTACAGAAAGCCAAGACACGGTTGTATAACTAACTGAGTGTTTACCATCTGACTTTTCAGCTCATTTACCTGGATATCCGAAGGTGTTTCAATGCAACATTTGTACACACAGCTCCTACTTATGGGACATGCTTAAGCCCTGAAAAGGGTGATCCACCTATATTATTATAACCACTACCTGTGCACATTTTTGCTTTCGCTATTCAGATACTGTCATGTATCAAGTATAATGAGTTGTAATGCTCTGTAATTTATTTCTAATATCTATACAACTGTAAAAGACCGAAAAAGATTAATTTTGGGGTAGTTCTAACATAGATCCAGAAAAGATATTATTCATGACACCGGATACCTTTATCTTTGGTGGTGCCCGCTGAATACTGGAGTTGTTATATACTATCCCCATAACTTTTACTGGTCTTGGGAAATACTGTTCAATTAGCATATGTATATTGCTTAATGTTATTAAGTTTTCAACAGTTAGTCTGTATATACTGGGGTTAAGAAACATAGATCCTGATACGTTATAACATGACACCTGATACCTCTCATACAGTTGGTGGTGCCCGCTGTTACTGGTGTTGTTTTCATTAGCCCCCTACAGACTACACTGTCCTCTATCAGAATTATTTTGAGGATGTTTATTTGCACAATTTGGCCAAATTCAGGTATAGTGCACATGACTTAAGCATTACACTTTACATCTTACAATATTGTTTGTGTGAATTTACTAATTGTTTATCTGTATACATGTGTTGTTTTGACATAGATCCTCAATGATCACTATGGTGGCAGATTTTACGCTTACACGTAACCACCCTCTAGTGGAGGTGTTGTCAATTTAAACAGCCAATCTCTGTTTGCTTTTTTGGTTTTATTCTGTGTGAACTACAATAAAACTGCACAGCTGAATCTGTGCTTGTGCATTGGTCCAATCACGCTTCTTGACTCATCGATTCATGTGTTCTTTAATTTAGTGGTAACCTTCTATTCAACATTGACGCTGGGTAGCATATGTGAAAGTGGGGAATGAGTATAAATTTACACACACCGCTATTTTAGCGGAGCTTTAGAATTTTTCAAAGCTAATTAAAAATTAAAAAAAAAAAAAAAATATGTGCTGCAATCCCTGTCTATGCATTATAGCAATCTAATTGCGGTTGTTGTAGTATCTCCCTTTTTTATAATGATTATCTTACTAAGAAAGTACCCGTATAGTCCCCAAAACCTAATGCTTTGTTGAAAAACGACAATGCCGCTAACCTGCTCAGAGCTGACAACCTGGACACACCCTCAAGTTTCAAACACGCTAGCCATTCCAGAACGTGTACCTGAGACGCCTGACGCGACAAGAAACCTTTCTGCTTGCTGAAGCGCTCCCACGCCTTCCAATGCGACGAGTATGCCGCCCACGTCTTAGGAGCCAGCGATGCTCTGATCAGGGGGAGGATGGTCTCCCAACCTCCGCCAGCTGCCAAAGGAAAAGAGGGCATGTTAGACCCTCAGACGCTACCCTCGGGGCCACCCTTCTAAACTGATCCCATTGAAATCTCGAAAGAGCATCTGCTATCACATTGCTTACCCCTGGCACGTGTCGCGCTGTGAAGCGAACATTAAGCTGCAAACATCGCAAGACCAGGTGCCGGAGGTAGGTCACCACCACCGGCGACACTGCTGACAACCTGTTTATGGCGTACACCATGCTCATATTGTCCGAACAGAAGATTACTGACCGATTGGCCAGCCTCTCTCCCCATAGTTCTACTGCAACGACAATAGGGAAGAGTTCGAGCAATGCTAGATTACGCGTAAGGCCCGTGGCAATCCAGCCCTCAGGCCATGGCTCCGCGCTCCAGTCTCCGTCCAAATAGGCTCCATAGCCCAGCCCGCCCGCAGCATCTGTGAACAGATGCAGGGCTTGGTTGGAGATGGGTCCGTCCCTCCAAAGGCATACCCCGTTAAAATTAACCAGGAACCTTTCCCAAACTCTTAGGTCGTCCCTCATCAAATCCGTCACCCGGCGCCTCTGACTATGCGTCCGAGGCCCTTTCAATTGGGCTTCTAACCTGCGGTTGAAGACCCTCCCCATGGGGATTGCCCTACCTGCAAAGTTAAGCAATCCCAGCAGAGACTGCAGCTCCTTTATGGAGATGTGCTCCGCGCGACCAGCTGATTGAACCGCCCCAAGGAGGCGGTCGACTTTATCTTTTGGGAGCCTGCATAGGGATTCTACAGTGTCAATCTCTATGCCCAGGAATGTCAGGCAAGTGCATGGGCCCTGCGTTTTCTTGTGTGCGAGCGGGACCCCAAACTTGGCTGTAACATCCTGCATCACCCTCATCAACCTAGCACATTCGTCAGTTTCCGGAACCCCTACCAGCAGGAAATCATCCAGGTAGTGGGCCACAGCCCCGCCCCCAGACGCCCTCTGCACCACCCAGTGCAGGAAGGAGCTGAAGCATTCAAAAAGGGCACATGACAAGGAGCAGCCCATTGGCAAACACCTGTCAACAAAGAATTCACCCTCAAACTTCATCCCCATCAGCCGAAAGGAAGAAGGATGAAGCGGGAGCAAGCGGAAAGCGGACTCAATGTCCAGCTTGGCCATCAAGGCCCCGCGACCCTGAAACCGAACCACCTCCAGTGCCTCGTCAAAGGACTGATAGTGTACAGAGCTGAGGTCCGGATCTATCGCGTCGTTCACTGACGCTCCTTTGGGATACGACAGGTGATGAATAAGCCTGTACTTTCCCTTCTCCCACTTGGGAACTACTCCCAGTGGAGAGACTACTAGATCCGCTAGTGGCCATTCCCGAAATGGGCCGACCACCCTCCCCAGCCTCAGTTCCTTTGCCAACTTTTCCCTCACCACGTGCGGGAACTCATAAGCTGACTTTAGATTGCGATGGACAGATGACCCGGTTACTTGAGAAGTAACCGGTATCTTAAACCCCACCCTCAACCCTGATGACAGGACTGTCGCTGCCTCCCCGTCAGGGTATAGCGCCAACCATGGCGCCATCTTCTCGTAGTAAGGGGAGTTGGGGCCCTTGCCCCCAGCCCCCCCTCTACTATTCTGGGCGGGTGCGCTTGATTCCCTTCTCTTTGCAAAGTCTGAACCCGGGTGTGGTCCGCTGCAAAATTTGCAGATGTGCCGAAAGGAGCAATTCGCTCCCCTGTCACACTGCTTATCCTGGAATTTCCAGCACTCCCTCCCACGCCTCTTCTGGCGCAGAAAAGACCACTGTGTTCCAGGCTTCGTAACCGCAGGAGGCGAAGTAGACCTCTCGCGCCCCAACTTAGACCACAGGTGCATATCCTGCGTCCCGAAGTGTAAGATGGGGTTGCCTACCATTTTCTTGCGGAATGCCAAATCGTAATCCCTCCAAGCACCTTCCTTGAACCTCTTGTAAATATCACCAATCGTGTCCTGATATTTAAAAAGGTTATTCCCCTGAGTCGGCCACCTATCCACATAGCAGGACGCCAACACCCTATATCCGGCCTGCCATTCCTCATAAGTTTCCTGATGCCAGACTTTTTTGGGGCCAGAGCCCTCGGCCGCCCTCTCCTTAGCTTTACAAGCTTCCGGAGTGAGCTCGTAGATATTCACATATCTACCCTCTTGTATTTTTTTAATCACTTTAGCCTTCAAATGGCCATATAGTGAGTGGACTAGGCATGGGTACGAATCCCAGTGCACCGCCACTTTCCTTGACGCCACCTGCCCTGCCGCAACCGCTGGTGCCTCCCCCACCTGAGCTAAGGAATTGTTCTCTACAATGCCCTGCGCGCCTGCCTTCGCCTGCACCTGCGCTGCCACTAATTTCTTAATCATTCTAAACATCTGTTGTTGGCCCTTACCCACTAAACCCAGCCCTGTCTCGCTATCAGAGCCTGAGTCGCTAGATGAAGACCCCATGTTAGTGTGTGTAATGTCAGTGATGGTGCACTCACCGGACTGCGACAGCTGCTGCAAAGTCCCTTCCGATGCCTGTAGGCGTCCACTTGCCGTTGAGCTGGCAGGTCCTGCAACTCCTCCATTCGCCGTGCACTGGCTGCTTGTACCAGCCTCCATTCTTTGCTCTGCAACAGATGACACCTGAGGAGACAAAACAGACTGGGGAGTACTCTGAGCGACGAAGAGGGCCCCAGAAGGGGTAGCACCCTCCCTTTCGCCACCCCTCGCCCTCTCCTGCACCCCAAGTGCTGCCACCACAGCCCTTCTTATCAAGTCCTCCTGAACACCTAATGCCTGGCTAACGCATTCTCTCACCTCACGCTGAACCTCAGCAGCGATCTGCGCACTGTCCACACACACATTCACACCCCTCGACTGGCCCGGCAGTGAATCACCTTTGTCACCTAGAGCACCTGTCCCTTGATTGGCATTAGCATTGCCCTGCCTATTGGCTACCTCCTGGCCCCTGCCAGTAGCTTGCATCTGCTCCCTTTGCTGAAAAGGGGGCTGAGGCGGACAGACCGCTTCATGAAAGTTAGTGGCATTATTTGTGCCTATTCCTTGTCCCATGCAAACTCTCACGCATTGTTCCTGTCTCAAAGATTGATTAGTAGTGACAGAATCCCTGTTCGTAGCGATACCAGCACCATTCGCGCTACTACCCCTCAGCACCACCACCTCCGCTTCTATTGGAGGCCTAACCTGTTGCCTGTATCCCTGAGCCTGGGGATCCCCTGCTGCACTGATGGCGTCACCTGCACCTCTAACCCCTGAGCCGCCCGCCTGCATGCCTTGCACCTGTCGCCTCTGATCCCCACTCACAGCCGCACTCCCGTCCGGCCCAATGCCCGCCCCCCTGCGACCGTCGTTGCCACCCGGAGTCTCCCCAACTTACTAGGGGCTGCTCCGGTAGGCGTCTCCGGTCGTGCTGCAGGGCGGCGTTTATCGTACGTGCGACCGCGCTCATCCCCAGAAGAAGATCCGTCAGAGGGGGAGGAGGCGCGATGCACGTTACGTGCAGGGGCGTGGCCACGCCCCACACCAACAGAAGGCCCAAAGCCTGCCCGGCCACGTGAACCACCGCAGCTACCACCGGACCCCCCGCGCCATCCAGGCCCTGCTCCATGCCGCCCAGCCCCCCCTGAGGCCAGAGACTGAGCGAGGGCCAAGAGAGTGGCCAGAGCACCCGGCAGGAGCGCCGGCAGATGCTGAATAAGGGCCCCCATGTCTGCTCCCTGCTCTCCAGCCTCCCCCACATTAGACACAGCCCTAGCCGTAACCTGGGCAGAAATATCCCTGGGAAACGCTCTTGCTGCCCTCCTCCCCCTAGCCCTGGGGCCCGCCCTGGCCCCCGCCCTGCTCTTAGGGGTATAACTCAGCTCCCTCCTAACCATCTGCCTAGCCGCAATGGAGGGCCTAATGGGAACCCTAACTTGGGGGGTAGGGGGTACCACATCTTCCAGGTCTGATGTTTCATTTCCTAACTATAGCAATCTACTTGTAGTCTGTTTCATATTCTGAAGATGAATGATCTTGCAGAGAGAGAAAGAGGAAGATACAGTAAGAATTATTCTTTCATTATAAGTATTTCATGCCTTGATTCGATTTACTAGTTATAGACAACATCCAATCTGGGTTATCTAAAAGATTAAGTAAAACTCATAATTTATCAAATATTAGTTGACACAAGAAGATTAATACATACCTTGAGATCTAGAGTTATCACATCACAACATTTTAGTTCCAGTTCACTGTATTTATATACATCTTAGACCAATCAGCCTAGTCAATACCATAATATATATACAATGCGAGTTTGGATAAAGTCTTTTGAAATGGATGGACTATTATTACGCAATAAACAGCAGGGGTATAGCTTAGCATTTCTGTTGCTATTTATAGAGATGAGGAACAAGACACAGACATTCCTCTTGAGAAAGTCTGGTCGAGTCCGGAATCGTATAAATAATTCTATTTAAATTTTACTCATGCGCAGTTCCATACCGTTACTTAATAGTAAATTAAAATAACTTTTTCTCTATCCAGCACTAAATAGTGTTTTTGATTGTCATTAGCAACTGTTCTGAATGTTAATGTCACTGTTCTAATGTAACGCATAAAGATGCCAAGTTGACCCTTCTACAGCCCGAAGAAGCCTGATCAGGAATGGTCTTCGGGGGAAGGGTAACAGCCAAGAAACCACTTTTCAGAAGGGGAACAGGGTGAAAAGGCTAAGATATGCTAAAGCTCGGAAAGATTGGAATGAAGATCAGTGGAAAAGAGTATTATGGAGTGAAGAATCCAAGTTTGAAATTTTTGGGTCCAATTGTTGACAATATGTGAGAAGAAGACTTGGAGAGAGATGGAAGATGAGTGCTTACATCCTTCAGTGAAACATGATGGAGGGTCTGTCCTGGTTTGTGGCTGCATTTCTGCCAGTGGTGTTGGCGATATTATCCGATTTGATGGGATCGTGAATGCTGAAAAGTATTTAATAAAGAGACCAAAAAATAAATATAGATGGTCATTTAAACTTTGCTAAAACAGCAAATATTATGGTGGCCTAAGACTTTTGCACATTACTGTATATGGGGCGAGGGGCAGATCTTTATCAACTTTACAATTTTCTTTTGTAGAACAAATTCATCTTCCAGTGATAATGCTACATTTACATAAATAAATCTAAAACTCCAGGACAGTGATGTTAAATTATAATGTGTGATTATTCATTTTATTTCTGTTACTTACGCAGTGTCCCCCTGAGTGACAGAAGCTAATGACAATGTAATGTTTGTTGTGACTAATAATAACACACTGAGTCTGCAGCTTGTAATAAATACAGAGGGAGAAAATGAAGATTTTAGTTCCTCTGCACAAAGTGACAGATCTGATTATGGTCACTAATTCAGGCTCCTTGGACCAGCACAATTTTTCTACAGATGATCCTGTATATAACATCATCACTTCACTACTACAGGGTCTGCCTCATGCTGCAGCTGTCAGTATATGCGGCAGTAGCAGCAAGTGACCTATTGCTGGATAAGCTCAGCCTGATGGTGTGTGGGGCATACTCACAGCTGGACATTATTACCCTACTCTCAGCACTGAGCACCATCCCAGCTACCAGAATGATACCAACAAGATGCCCTTATCATAGGGCACCCACTCTGCTGTCACTGGGTCTGGTTCTGCTGTTTAGTCCAGCAGTTGGGGAATCGTTACACCCTGTGTCTGCCTGTAATCTGACCAGTGTCACAGAACATCCCAAATTCTACAGGGCTGGAGACATTATAGTCGCAGGGTTACTGCAGTTTGGCGTTTCAGAAAGAAATATTCTCCCTTTATTTAAACTGAAACCAATTAAATCTTCCTCTTCAAGGTTAGTGCAAATGTATTAAATTAAGGAAGTGGCCATAATACAATTATTAAAAAACACAAAAAAGCAAACAAACAAACAAAATAAAATGTTAGTACTGCAGTTCTGAACCTGCCAGACCTAATTTATTGTGTGCTATTGATGCAGATACATTTTTTAAGCTGATTCCTTCACATTTTAGCTGCAACTTACATTCTAACATATTACTGGGCATAAACTCTAGTTAACAAAGGATACCAAGAGAACAGTGCACATTAAATAACAAAAGTAAATTGGAGTAAGTAAAGCTGAGGTGATTTTCTGGGTACATAACGCTATTAGTTATACTCAGGCTTTGCAGATGACTTGCTTGTATGTGAGAAGTGCAGGCAGGTGAGGCGTGAGAGATAAAATTCAGGCAGACCGGGGTATAAACTGTTACCATATGAAGTCTTATGTGTAGTTTTTTGCTGCAGAACATAAAGTCTTCTCTGTAGAATACATATGGTTTAGTTTTCTTCTGCATAACATAAAGTCTTCTCTGTAGAATACATATGGTTTAGTTTTCTTCTGCATAACATAAAGTCTTCTCTGTAGAATACATATGGTTTAGTTTTCTTCTGCATAACATAAAGTCTTCTCTGTAGAATACATATGGTTTAGTTTTCTTCTGCATAACATAAAGTCTTCTCTGTAGAATACATATGGTTTAGTTTTCTTCTGCATAACATAAAGTCTTCTCTGTAGAATACATATGGTTTAGTTTTCTGCTGCAGAACATAAAGTATTCTCTGTAGAATACATATGGTTTAGTTTTCTGCTGCAGAACATAAAGTCTTCTCTGTAGAATACATATGGTTTAGTTTTCTGCTGCAGAACACAAAATCTTCTCTGTAGAATACATATGGTTTAGTTTTCTGCTGCAGAACATAAAATCTTCTCTGTAGAATATATATGGTTTAGTTTTCTGCTGCAGAACAAAAAGTCTTCTCTGTAGAATACATATGGTTTTGTTTTCTGCTGCAGAACATAAAGTCTTCTCTGTAGAATACATATGGTTTAGATTTCTGCTGCAGAACACAAAATCTTCTCTGTAGAATACATATGGTTTAGTTTTCTGCTGCAGAACATAAAGTCTTCTCTGTAGAATACATATGGTTTAGTTTTCTGCTGCAGAACATAAAGTCTTCTCTGTAGAATACATATGGTTTTGTTTTCTGCTGCAGAACATAAAATCTTCTCTGAAGAATACATATGGTTTAGTTTTCTGCTGCAGAACATAAAGTCTTCTCTGTAGAATACATATGGTTTTGTTTTCTGCTGCAGAACATAAAGTCTTCTCTGTAGAATACATATGGTTTAGTTTTCTGCTGCAGAACATAAAGTCTTCTACATATGGTTTAGTTTTCTGCTGCAGAAAACAAAGTCTTCTCTGTAGAATACATATGGTTTAGTTTTCTGCTGCAGAACATAAAGTCTTCTCTGTAGAATACATATGGTTTAGTTTTCTGCTGCAGAACATAAAGTCTTCTCTGTAGAATACATATGGTTTAGTTTTCTGCTGCAGAACATAAAGTCTTCTCTGTAGAATACATATGGTTTAGTTTTCTTCTGCATAACATAAAGTCTTCTCTGTAGAATACATATGGTTTAGTTTTCTGCTGCAGAACATAAAGTATTCTCTGTAGAATACATATGGTTTAGTTTTCTGATGCAGAACATAAAGTCTTCTCTGTAGAATACATATGGTTTAGTTTTCTGCTGCAGAACACAAAATCTTCTCTGTAGAATACATATGGTTTAGTTTTCTGCTGCAGAACATAAAATCTTCTCTGTAGAATATATATGGTTTAGTTTTCTGCTGCAGAACAAAAAGTCTTCTCTGTAGAATACATATGGTTTTGTTTTCTGCTGCAGAACATAAAGTCTTCTCTGTAGAATACATATGGTTTAGATTTCTGCTGCAGAACACAAAATCTTCTCTGTAGAATACATATGGTTTAGTTTTCTGCTGCAGAACATAAAGTCTTCTCTGTAGAATACATATGGTTTAGTTTTCTGCTGCAGAACATAAGGTCTTCTCTGTAGAATACATATGGTTTAGTTTTCTGCTGCAGAACATAAAGTCTTCTCTGTAGAATACATATGGTTTTGTTTTCTGCTGCAGAACATAAAATCTTCTCTGAAGAATACATATGGTTTAGTTTTCTGCTGCAGAACATAAAGTCTTCTCTGTAGAATACATATGGTTTTGTTTTCTGCTGCAGAACATAAAGTCTTCTCTGTAGAATACATATGGTTTAGTTTTCTGCTGCAGAAAACAAAGTCTTCTCTGTAGAATACATATGGTTTAGTTTTCTGCTGCAGAACATAAATTCTTCTCTGTAGAATACATATGGTTTAGTTTTCTGCTGCAGAACACAAAATCTTCTCTGAAGAATACATATGGTTTAGTTTTCTGCTGCAGAACATAAAGTCTTCTCTGTAGAATACATATGGTTTTGTTTTCTGCTGCAGAACATAAAGTCTTCTACATATGGTTTAGTTTTCTGCTGCAGAATATGAAGTCTTCTCTGTAGAATACATATAGTTTAGTTTTCTGCTGCAGAACATAAAGTCTTCTCTGTAGAATACATATGGTTTAGTTTTCTGCTGCAGAACATAAAGTCTTCTCTGTAGAATACATATGGTTTAGTTTTCTGCTGCAGAACATAAAGTCTTCTCTGTAGAATACATATGGTTTAGTTTTCTGCTGAATAACATAAAGTCTTCTACATATGGTTTAGTTTTCTGCTGCAGAAAACAAAGTCTTCTCTGTAGAATACATATGGTTTAGTTTTCTGCTGCAGAACATAAAGTCTTCTCTGTAGAATACATATGGTTTAGTTTTCTGCTGCAGAACATAAACAGGCCCATTTATCAAGCTCCGTATGGAGCTTGAAGGGCCGTGTTTCTGGCGAGTCTTCAGACTCGCCAGAAACACAAGTTATGAAGCAGCGGTCTAAAGACCGCTGCTTCATAACCCTGTCCGCCTGCTCTGAGCAGGCGGACAGGAACCGCCGGAAATCAACCCGATCGAATATGATCGGGTTGATTGACAGCTCCCTGCTGGCGGCCGATTGGCCGCGAGTCAGCAGGGGGCGGCGTTGCACCAGCAGCTCTTGTGAGCTGCTGGTGCAATGTTAAATGTGGAGAGCGTATTGCTCTCCGCATTTAGCGAGGTCTTGCGGACCTGATCCGCAGTGTCGGATCAGGTCCGCAAGCCCTTTGATAAATGGGCCCCTATGTCTTCTTCATATTGTTTAGTTTTCTGCTGCAGAATATGAAGTCTTCTCTGTAGAATACATATAGTTTAGTTTTCTGCTGCAGAACATAAAGTCTTCTCTGTAGAATACATATAGTTTAGTTTTCTGCTGCAGAACATAAAGTCTTCTCTGTAGAATACATATGGTTTAGTTTTCTGCTGCAGAACATAAAGTCTTCTCTGTAGAATACATATGGTTTAGTTTTCTGCTGCAGAACATAAAGTCTTCTCTGTAGAATACATATGGTTTAGTTTTCTGCTGCAGAACATAAAGTCTTCTCTGTAGAAAACATATGGTTTAGTTTTCTGCTGCAGAACATAAAGTCTTCTCTGTAGAATACATATGATTTAGTTTTCTGCTGCAGAACATAAAGTCTTCTCTGTAGAATACATATGGTTTAGTTTTCTGCTGCAGAACATAAAGTCTTCTCTGTAGAATACATATGATTTAGTTTTCTGCTGCAGAACGTAACGTCTTCTCTGTAGAATATATATGGATTAGTTTTCTGCTGCAGAACATAAGGTCTTCTCTGTAGAATATATATGGTTTAGTTTTCTGCTGCAGAACATATAGTCTTCTCTGTAGAATACATATGGTTTAGTTTTCTGCTGCAGAACATAAAGTCTTCTCTGTAGAATACATATGGCATAAAGTCTTCTCTGTAGAATACATATGGTTTAGTTTTCTGCTGCAGAACATAAAGTCTTCTCTGTAGAATACATATGGTTTAGTTTTCTGCTGCAGAACATAAAGTCTTCTCTGTAGAATACATATGGCTTAGTTTTCCGCTACAGAACATAAAGTCTTCTCTGTAGAATACATATGATTTAGTTTTCTGCTGCAGAACATAAAGTCTTCTCTGTAGAATACATATGGTTTAGTTTTCTGCTGCAGAAAACAAAGTCTTCTCTGTAGAATACATATGGTTTAGTTTTCTGCTGCAGAACATAAAGTCTTCTCTGTAGAATACATATGGTTTAGTTTTCTGCTGCAGAACATAAAATCTTCTCTGTAGAATATATATGGTTTAGTTTTCTGCTGCAGAACATGAAGTATTCTCTGTAGAAAACATATAGTTTAGTTTTCTGCTGCAGAACATAAAGTCTTCTCTGTAGAATACATATGATTTAGTTTTCTGCTGCAGAACATAAAGTCTTCTCTGTAGAATACATATGATTTAGTTTTCTGCTGCAGAACATAAGGTCTTCTCTGTAGAATATATATGGTTTAGTTTTCTGCTGCAGAACATAAAATCTTCTCTGTAGAATACATATGGTTTAGTTTTCTGCTGCAGAACATAAAGTCTTCTCTGTAGAATACATATGGTTTAGTTTTCTGCTGCAGAACATAAAGTCTTCTCTGTAGAATACATATGGTTTAGTTTTCTGCTGCAGAACATAAAGTCTTCTCTGTAGAATACATATGGTTTAGTTTTCTGCTGCAGAACATAAAGTCTTCTCTGTAGAATACATATGGTTTAGTTTTCTGCTGCAGAACATAAAGTCTTCTCTGTAGAATACATATGGTTTAGTTTTCTGCTGCAGAACATAAAGTCTTCTCTGTAGAATACATATGGTTTAGTTTTCTGCTGCAGAACATAAAGTCTTCTCTGTAGAATACATATGGTTTAGTTTTCTGCTGCAGAACATAAAGTCTTCTCTGTAGAATACATATGATTTAGTTTTCTGCTGCAGAACATAAAGTCTTCTCTGTAGAATACATATGGTTTAGTTTTCTGCTGCAGAAAACAAAGTCTTCTCTGTAGAATACATATGGTTTAGTTTTCTGCTGCAGAACATAAAGTCTTCTCTGTAGAATATATATGGTTTAGTTTTCTGCTGCAGAACATAAAGTCTTCTCTGTAGAATACATATGGTTTATTTTTCTGCTGCAGAACATAAAGTCTTCTCTGTAGAATACATATGGCTTATTTTTCTGCTGCAGAACATAAAATCTTCTCTGTAGAATACATATGGTTTAGTTTTCTGCTGCAGAACATAAAGTCTTCTCTGTAGAATACATATGATTTAGTTTTCTGCTGCAGAACATAAAGTCTTCTCTGTAGAATACATATGATTTAGTTTTCTGCTGCAGAACATAAAGTCTTCTCTGTAGAATACATATGGTTTAGTTTTCTGCTGCAGAACATAAAGTCTTCTCTGTAGAATACATATGGTTTAGTTTACTGCTGCAGAACATAAAGTCTTCTCTGTAGAATACATATGGTGTAGTTTTCTGCTGCAGAACACAAAATCTTCTCTGAAGAATACATATGGTTTAGTTTTCTGCTGCAGAACATAAAGTCTTCTCTGTAGAATACATATGGTTTTGTTTTCTGCTGCAGAACATAAAGTCTTCTACATATGGTTTAGTTTTCTGCTGCAGAAAACAAAGTCTTCTCTGTAGAATACATTTGGTTTAGTTTTCTGCTGCAGAACATAAAGTCTTCTCTGTAGAATACATATGGTTTTGTTTTCTGCTGCAGAACATAAAGTCTTCTCTGTAGAATACATATGGTTTAGTTTTCTGCTGAATAACATAAAGTCTTCTACATATGGTTTAGTTTTCTGCTGCAGAAAACAAAGTCTTCTCTGTAGAATACATATGGTTTAGTTTTCTGCTGCAGAACATAAAGTCTTCTCTGTAGAATACATATGGTTTAGTTTTCTGCTGCAGAACATAAACAGGCCCATTTATCAAGCTCCGTATGGAGCTTGAAGGGCCGTGTTTCTGGCGAGTCTTCAGACTCGCCAGAAACACAAGTTATGAAGCAGCGGTCTAAAGACCGCTGCTTCATAACCCTGTCCGCCTGCTCTGAGCAGGCGGACAGGAACCGCCGGAAATCAACCCGATCGAATATGATCGGGTTGATTGACAGCTCCCTGCTGGCGGCCGATTGGCCGCGAGTCAGCAGGGGGCGGCGTTGCACCAGCAGCTCTTGTGAGCTGCTGGTGCAATGTTAAATGTGGAGAGCGTATTGCTCTCCGCATTTAGCGAGGTCTTGCGGACCTGATCCGCAGTGTCGGATCAGGTCCGCAAGCCCTTTGATAAATGGGCCCCTATGTCTTCTTCATATTGTTTAGTTTTCTGCTGCAGAATATGAAGTCTTCTCTGTAGAATACATATAGTTTAGTTTTCTGCTGCAGAACATAAAGTCTTCTCTGTAGAATACATATAGTTTAGTTTTCTGCTGCAGAACATAAAGTCTTCTCTGTAGAATACATATGGTTTAGTTTTCTGCTGCAGAACATAAAGTCTTCTCTGTAGAATACATATGGTTTAGTTTTCTGCTGCAGAACATAAAGTCTTCTCTGTAGAATACATATGGTTTAGTTTTCTGCTGCAGAACATAAAGTCTTCTCTGTAGAAAACATATGGTTTAGTTTTCTGCTGCAGAACATAAAGTCTTCTCTGTAGAATACATATGATTTAGTTTTCTGCTGCAGAACATAAAGTCTTCTCTGTAGAATACATATGGTTTAGTTTTCTGCTGCAGAACATAAAGTCTTCTCTGTAGAATACATATGATTTAGTTTTCTGCTGCAGAACGTAACGTCTTCTCTGTAGAATATATATGGATTAGTTTTCTGCTGCAGAACATAAGGTCTTCTCTGTAGAATATATATGGTTTAGTTTTCTGCTGCAGAACATATAGTCTTCTCTGTAGAATACATATGGTTTAGTTTTCTGCTGCAGAACATAAAGTCTTCTCTGTAGAATACATATGGCATAAAGTCTTCTCTGTAGAATACATATGGTTTAGTTTTCTGCTGCAGAACATAAAGTCTTCTCTGTAGAATACATATGGTTTAGTTTTCTGCTGCAGAACATAAAGTCTTCTCTGTAGAATACATATGGCTTAGTTTTCCGCTACAGAACATAAAGTCTTCTCTGTAGAATACATATGATTTAGTTTTCTGCTGCAGAACATAAAGTCTTCTCTGTAGAATACATATGGTTTAGTTTTCTGCTGCAGAAAACAAAGTCTTCTCTGTAGAATACATATGGTTTAGTTTTCTGCTGCAGAACATAAAGTCTTCTCTGTAGAATACATATGGTTTAGTTTTCTGCTGCAGAACATAAAATCTTCTCTGTAGAATATATATGGTTTAGTTTTCTGCTGCAGAACATGAAGTATTCTCTGTAGAAAACATATAGTTTAGTTTTCTGCTGCAGAACATAAAGTCTTCTCTGTAGAATACATATGATTTAGTTTTCTGCTGCAGAACATAAAGTCTTCTCTGTAGAATACATATGATTTAGTTTTCTGCTGCAGAACATAAGGTCTTCTCTGTAGAATATATATGGTTTAGTTTTCTGCTGCAGAACATAAAATCTTCTCTGTAGAATACATATGGTTTAGTTTTCTGCTGCAGAACATAAAGTCTTCTCTGTAGAATACATATGGTTTAGTTTTCTGCTGCAGAACATAAAGTCTTCTCTGTAGAATACATATGGTTTAGTTTTCTGCTGCAGAACATAAAGTCTTCTCTGTAGAATACATATGGTTTAGTTTTCTGCTGCAGAACATAAAGTCTTCTCTGTAGAATACATATGGTTTAGTTTTCTGCTGCAGAACATAAAGTCTTCTCTGTAGAATACATATGGTTTAGTTTTCTGCTGCAGAACATAAAGTCTTCTCTGTAGAATACATATGGTTTAGTTTTCTGCTGCAGAACATAAAGTCTTCTCTGTAGAATACATATGGTTTAGTTTTCTGCTGCAGAACATAAAGTCTTCTCTGTAGAATACATATGATTTAGTTTTCTGCTGCAGAACATAAAGTCTTCTCTGTAGAATACATATGGTTTAGTTTTCTGCTGCAGAAAACAAAGTCTTCTCTGTAGAATACATATGGTTTAGTTTTCTGCTGCAGAACATAAAGTCTTCTCTGTAGAATATATATGGTTTAGTTTTCTGCTGCAGAACATAAAGTCTTCTCTGTAGAATACATATGGTTTATTTTTCTGCTGCAGAACATAAAGTCTTCTCTGTAGAATACATATGGCTTATTTTTCTGCTGCAGAACATAAAATCTTCTCTGTAGAATACATATGGTTTAGTTTTCTGCTGCAGAACATAAAGTCTTCTCTGTAGAATACATATGATTTAGTTTTCTGCTGCAGAACATAAAGTCTTCTCTGTAGAATACATATGATTTAGTTTTCTGCTGCAGAACATAAAGTCTTCTCTGTAGAATACATATGGTTTAGTTTTCTGCTGCAGAACATAAAGTCTTCTCTGTAGAATACATATGGTTTAGTTTACTGCTGCAGAACATAAAGTCTTCTCTGTAGAATACATATGGTGTAGTTTTCTGCTGCAGAACATAAGATCTTCTCTGTAGAATACATATGGCTTAGTTTTCTGCTGCAGAACATAAAGTCTTCTCTGTAGAATACATATGGTTTAGTTTTCTGCTGCAGAACATAAAGTCTTCTCTGTAGAATACATATGGTTTAGTTTTCTTCTGCATAACATAAAGTCTTCTCTGTAGAATACATATGGTTTAGTTTTCTGCTGCAGAACATAAATTCTTCTCTGTAGAATACATATGGTTTAGTTTTCTGCTGCAGAACACAAAATCTTCTCTGAAGAATATATATGGTTTAGTTTTCTGCTGCAGAACATAAAGTCTTCTCTGTAGAATACATATGGTTTTGTTTTCTGCTGCAGAACATAAAATCTTCTACATATGGTTTAGTTTTCTGCTGCAGAAAACAATGTCTTCTCTGTAGAATACATTGGGTTTAGTTTTCTGCTGCAGAACATAAAGTCTTCTCTGTAGAATACATATGGTTTTGTTTTCTGCTGCAGAACATATAGTCTTCTCTGTAGAATACATATGGTTTAGTTTTCTGCTGCAGAACATAAAGTCTTCTACATATGGTTTAGTTTTCTGCTGCAGAAAACAAAGTCTTCTCTGTAGAATACATATGGTTTAGTTTTCTGCTGCAGAACATAAAGTCTTCTCTGTAGAATACATATGGTTTAGTTTTCTGCTGCAGAACATAAAGTCTTCTTCATATTGTTTAGTTTTCTGCTGCAGAATATGAAGTCTTCTCTGTAGAATACATATAGTTTAGTTTTCTGCTGCAGAACATAAAGTCTTCTCTGTAGAATACATATAGTTTAGTTTTCTGCTGCAGAACATAAAGTCTTCTCTGTAGAATACATATGGTTTAGTTTTCTGCTGCAGAACATAAAGTCTTCTCTGTAGAATACATATGGTTTAGTTTTCTGCTGCAGAACATAAAGTCTTCTCTGTAGAATACATATGGTTTAGTTTTCTGCTGCAGAACATAAAGTCTTCTCTGTAGAATACATATGGTTTAGTTTTCTTCTGCATAACATAAAGTCTTCTCTGTAGAATACATATGATTTAGTTTTCTGCTGCAGAACATAAAGTCTTCTCTGTAGAATACATATGGTTTAGTTTTCTGCTGCAGAACATAAAGTCTTCTCTGTAGAATACATATTATTTAGTTTTCTGCTGCAGAACGTAACGTCTTCTCTGTAGAATATATATGGATTAGTTTTCTGCTGCAGAACATAAGGTCTTCTCTGTAGAATATATATGGTTTAGTTTTCTGCTGCAGAACATATAGTATTCTCTGTAGAATACATATGGTTTAGTTTTCTGCTGCAGAACATAAAGTCTTCTCTGTAGAATACATATGGCATAAAGTCTTCTCTGTAGAATACATATGGTTTAGTTTTCTGCTGCAGAACATAAAGTCTTCTCTGTAGAATACATATGGTTTAGTTTTCTGCTGCAGAACATAAAGTCTTCTCTGTAGAATACATATGGTTTAGTTTTCTGCTGCAGAACATAAAGTCTTCTCTGTAGAATACATATGGCTTAGTTTTCCGCTGCAGAACATAAAGTCTTCTCTGTAGAATACATATGATTTAGTTTTCTGCTGCAGAACATAAAGTCTTCTCTGTAGAATACATATGGTTTAGTTTTCTGCTGCAGAAAACAAAGTCTTCTCTGTAGAATACATATGGTTTAGTTTTCTGCTGCAGAACATAAAGTCTTCTAAGTAGAATACATATGGTTTAGTTTTCTGCTGCAGAACATAAAATCTTCTCTGTAGAATATATATGGTTTAGTTTTCTGCTGCAGAACATGAAGTATTCTCTGTAGTAAACATATAGTTTAGTTTTCTGCTGCAGAACATAAAGTCTTCTCTGTAGAATACATATGATTTAGTTTTCTGCTGCAGAACATAAAGTCTTCTCTGTAGAATACATATGATTTAGTTTTCTGCTGCAGAACATAAGGTCTTCTCTGTAGAATATATATGGTTTAGTTTTCTGCTGCAGAACATAAAATCTTCTCTGTAGAATACATATGGTTTAGTTTTCTGCTGCAGAACATAAAGTCTTCTCTGTAGAATACATATGGTTTAGTTTTCTGCTGCAGAACATAAAGTCTTCTCTGTAGAATACATATGGTTTAGTTTTCTGCTGCAGAACATAAAGTCTTCTCTGTAGAATACATATGGTTTAGTTTTCTGCTGCAGAACATAAAGTCTTCTCTGTAGAATACATATGGTTTAGTTTTCTGCTGCAGAACATAAAGTCTTCTCTGTAGAATACATATGATTTAGTTTTCTGCTGCAGAACATAAAGTCTTCTCTGTAGAATATATATGGTTTAGTTTTCTGCTGCAGAACATAAAGTCTTCTCTGTAGAATACATATGGTTTAGTTTTCTGCTGCAGAAAACAAAGTCTTCTCTGTAGAATACATATGGTTTAGTTTTCTGCTGCAGAACATAAAGTCTTCTCTGTAGAATATATATGGTTTAGTTTTCTGCTGCAGAACATAAAGTCTTCTCTGTAGAATACATATGGTTTAGTTTTCTGCTGCAGAACATAAAGTCTTCTCTGTAGAATACATATGGCTTATTTTTCTGCTGCAGAACATAAAATCTTCTCTGTAGAATACATGTGGTTTAGTTTTCTGCTGCAGAACATAAAGTCTTCTCTGTAGAATACATATGATTTAGTTTTCTGCTGCAGAACATAAAGTCTTCTCTGTAGAATACATATGATTTAGTTTTCTGCTGCAGAACATAAAGTCTTCTCTGTAGAATACATATGGTTTAGTTTTCTGCTGCAGAACATAAAGTATTCTCTGTAGAATACATATGGCTTATTTTTCTGCTGCAGAACATAAAATCTTCTCCGTAGAATACATATGGTTTAGTTTTCTGCTGCAGAACATAAAGTCTTCTCTGTAGAATACATATGGTTTAGTTTTCTGCTGCAGAACATAAAGTCTTCTCTGTAGAATACATATGGTGTAGTTTTCTGCTGCAGAAAACAGTCTTCTCTGTAGAATAAATATGGTTTAGTTTTCTGCTGCAGAACATAAAGTCTTCTCTGTAGAATACATATGGTTTAGTTTTCTGCTGCAGAACATAAAGTCTTCTCTGTAGAATACATATGGTTTAGTTTTCTGCTGCAGAACATAAAGTCTTCTCTGTAGAATACATATGGCTTATTTTTCTGCTGCAGAACATAAAATCTTCTCTGTAGAATACATATGGTTTAGTTTTCTGCTGCAGAACATAAATTCTTCTCTGTAGAATACATATGGTTTAGTTTTCTGCTGCAGAACATAAAGTCTTCTCTGTAGAATACATATGGTTTAGTTTTCTGCTGCAGAACATAAAGTCTTCTCTGTAGAATACATATGATTTAGTTTTCTGCTGCAGAACATAAAGTCTTCTCTGTAGAATACATATGGTTTAGTTGTCTGCTGCAGAACATAAAGTCTTCTCTGTAGAATACATATGGTTTAGTTTTCTGCTGCAGAACATAAAATCTTCTCTGTAGAATACATATGATTTAGTTTTCTGCTGCAGAACATAAAGGGGGGTAGTTATCAAGCCGTCTACTTTTCTGGCTTCGCCGGCCCAATACGCCCGCCTAAGCTCGCCTACCTTCGCCGCCGCGGACCTGAAAAAATACGCCTAAGTTATCAAATAAAGCTGTCAAAAAGCCGCGGGGCGATGAGCAGCGGACTGTGACAGTTATCACTCATCCGATCTCGCTGCCCTTCGGCTTTTTCCCAGCTTTATTGCTAGCCTGTCACTAATCACTCACACTAAACTGCACTGTTCTACCCCCTATACCGGCGCCCCCGGAGCCCCCCGCAACTAAATAAAGTTACTAACCCCTAAACCGCCGCTCCTAGACCCCGCCGCAACTCTTATAAATGTATTAACCCCTAAACCGCCGCTCCTAGACCCTGCCGCAACTCTTATAAATGTATTAACCCCTAAACCGCCGCTCCCGGACACCGCTGCCACCTACAGTATACCTATTAACCCCTATCCTGCCCCCCCTACACCGTCGCCCTCTATTATAAAATTATTAACTTCTATCCTGCTGATCCCGCACCTCTCCGCAACTAAATAAATAGTTTAACCCCTAAGCCGCCGCTCCATGAACCCGCCGCAACTTATATTAAACCTATTAACCCCTATCCTGCCCCCCCTACACCGTCGCCACCTATAATAAATTTATTAACCCCTAATCTGCCCCCCCTACACCGTCGCCACCTATAATAAATTTATTAACCCCTATCCTGCCCCCCACTACGCCGCCGCCACTGTAATAAAATTATTAACCCCTAAACCTAAGTCTAACCCTAACGCCCCCCTAACTTAAATATTAATTAAATAAATCTAAATAAATTAACTCTTATTAACTAAATGAATCCTATTTAAAACTAAATACTTACCTTTAAAATAAACCCTAATATAGCTACAATATAAATAATATTTATATTCTAGCTATCTTAGGATTTATATTTATTTTACAGGTACCTTTCAATTTATTTTAACCATGTACAATAACTATTAAATAGTTATTAACTATTTAATAGCTTACCTAGCTAAAATAAAGAGAAATGTACCTGTGAAATAAATCCTAACCTAAGTTACAATTACACCTAACACTACACTATACTTTAATAAATTATTCCTATTTAAAAATAAATACTTACCTGTAAAATAAACCCTAAGATAGCTACAATATAATTAATAATTATATTATAGCTATCTTAGGATTTATATTTATTTTACAGGTAACTTTGTATTTATTTTAGCTAGTTAGAATAGTTATTAAATAGTTATTAACTATTTAATAACTACCTAGCTAAAAGAAATACAAAATTACCTGTAAAATAAATCCTAACTTAAGTTACAATTAAACCTAATACTACACTATCATTAAATTAATTAAATAAACTACCTACAAATAACTACAATTAAATACAATTACATAAACTAACTAAAGTACAAAAAATAAAAAAAGCTAAGTTACAAAAAATAAAAAAATAAGTTACAAACATGTTAAAAATATTACAACAATTTTAAGCTACTTACACCTAATCTAAGCCCCCTAATAAAATAACAAACCCCCCCAAAATAAAAAAATGCCCTACCCTATTCTAAATTAAATAAATTTCAAAGCTCTTTTGAGCAGAGACTATGTTCTATACACAGAATCCTATCAGCCAATCGGAATTCGAGGGACGCCATCTTGGATGACGTCATTTAAAGGAACCGTCATTTGTCGTTCAGTCGTCGGCCAGGATGGATGTTCCGCGGTGGAGGTCTTCAGGATGCTGCCGCTTCGCTCCAGATGGATGCCGCTTGGATGAAGACTTCAATCGGATGGAAGACCTCTTCTGGCCCGCTTGGATGAAGACTTCAGCCGGATCATGGACCTCTTCAGCCCCCCGCTTGGGCTTGGATCAGGACATCGGAGGAGCTCTTCTGGACCGATCGGTGAACCTGGTATGGTGAAGACAAGGTAGGATGATCTTCAGGGGCTTAGTGTTAGGTTTATTTAAGGGGGGTTTGGGTTAGATTAGGGGTATGTGGGTGGTGGGTTGTAATGTTGGGGGGGGGTATTGTATGTTTTTTTTTACAGGCAAAAGAGCTGAATTTCTTGGGGCATGCCCCGCAAAGGGCCCTGTTCAGGGCTGATAAGGTAAAAGAGCTTTGAACTTTAGTAATTTAGAATAGGGTAGGGCATTTTTTTATTTTGGGGGGCTTTGTTATTTTATTAGGGGGCTTAGAGTAGGTGTAATTAGTTTAAAATTGTTGTAATATTTTTCTTATGTTTGTAAATATTTTTTTATTTTTTGTAACTTAGTTCTTTTTTATTTTTTGTACTTTAGCTAGTTTATTTAATTGTATTTATTTGTAGATATTGTATTTAATTCATTTATTGATAGTGTAGTGTTAGGTTAATTGTAGGTAATTGTAGGTAGTTTATTTAATTAATTTATTGATAGTCTAGTGTTAGGTTTATTTGTAACTTAGGTTAGGATTTCTTTTACAGGTAAATTTGTAATTATTTTAACTATTTTAGCTATTAAATAGTTCTTAACTATTTAATAGCTATTGTACCTGGTTAAAATAAATACAAAGTTACCTGTAAAATAAATATAAATCCTAAAATAGCTATAATATAATTATAATTTATATTGTAGCTATATTAGGATTTATTTTACAGGTAATATTTAGCTTTAAATTTGAATAATTTATTTAATAAGAGTTAATTAATTTCGTTAGATTTAAATTATATTTAACTTAGGGGGGTGTTAGTATTAGGGTTAGACTTAGCTTTAGGGGTTAATACATTTATTAGAATAGCGGCGAGATTCGGTCGGCAGATTAGGGGTTAATAATTGAAGTTAGGTGTCGGCGATGTTAGGGAGGGCAGATTAGGGGTTAATACTATTTATGATAGGGTTAGTGAGGCGGATTAGGGGTTAATAACTTTATTATAGTAGCGCTCAGGTCCGCTCGGCAGATTAGGGGTTAATAAGTGTAGGCAGGTGGAGGCGACGTTGTGGGGGGCAGATTAGGGGTTAATAAATATAATATAGGGGTCGGCGGTGTTAGGGGCAGCAGATTAGGGGTACATAAGGATAACGTAGGTGGCGTTCGGCAGATTAGGGGTTAAAACATTTTTTTCGAGTGTCGGCGATGTGGGGGGACCTCGGTTTAGGGGTACATAGGTAGTTTATGGGTGTTAGTGTACTTTAGAGTACAGTAGTTAAGAGCTTTAGAAACCGGCATTAGCCAAGAAAGCTCTTAACTACTGACTTTTTTCCTGCGGCTGGAGTTTTGTCGTTAGATGTCTAACGCTCACTTCAGAAACGACTCTAAATACTGGAGTTAGAAAAATCCCATTGAAAAGATAGGATACGCAATTTACGTAAGAGGATCTGCGGTATGGAAAAGTCGCGGCTGGAAAGTGAGCGTTAGACCCTATTTTGAGTGACTCCAAATACCGGCGGTAGCCTAAAACAAGCGTTAGGAGCCTCTAACACTGGTTTTCACGGCTAACGCCAAACTCTAAATCTAGGCCATAGTTTGTGCATTTTGTTTCTGTGTATAGAACATAATCTCTGCATATAGCACTTAGTTTGTGCATTTTGTTTCTGTGTATAGAACATAATCTCTGCATATAGGCATTTTGTTTCTGTGTATAGAACTTAATCTCTGCATATAGCACTTAGTTTGTGCATTTTGTTTCTGTGTATAGAACATAATCTCTGCATATAGCACATAGTTTGTGCATTTTGTTTCTGTGTATAGAACATAATCTCTGCATATAGCACTTAGTTTGTGCATTTTGTTTCTGTGTATAGAACATAATCTCTGCATATAGCACTTAGTTTGTGCATTTTGTTTCTGTGTATAGAACATAGTCTCTGCATATAGCACATAGTTTGTGCATTTTGTTTCTGCATATAGAACATAGTCTCTGCATATAGCACATAGTTTGTGCATTTTGTTTCTGCATATAGAACATAGTCTCTGCATATAGCACATAGATTGTGCATTTTGTTTCTGCATATAGAACATAGTCTCTGCATATCGCACATAGATTGTGCATTTTGTTTCTGCGTATAGAACATAGTCTCTGCATATCGCAAATAGTTTGTGCATTTTGTTTCTGCATATAGAACATAGTCTCTGCATATCGCACATAGTTTGTGCATTTTGTTTCTGCATATAGAACATAATCTCTGCATATAGCACATAGTGTGTGCATTTTGTTTCTGCATATAGAACATAGTCTCTGCATATAGCACATAGTGTGTGCATTTTGTTTCTGCATATAGAACATAGTCTCTGCATATAGCACATAGTTTGTGCATTTTGTTTCTGTGTATAGAACATAGTCTCTGCATATAGCACATAGTTTGTGCATTTTGTTTCTGTGTATAGAACATAATCTCTGCATATAGCACTTAGTTTGTGCATTTTGTTTCTGTGTATAGAACATTGTCTCTGCATATAGCACATAGTTTTGCATTTGTTTCTGTGTATAGAACATAATCTCTGCATATAGGCATTTTGTTTCTGTGTATAGAACATAATCTCTGCATATAGCACATAGTTTTGCATTTAGTTTCTGTGTATAGAACATAGTTTCTGCATATAGCACATAGTTTGTGCATTTTGTTTCTGCATATAGAACATAGTTTCTGCATATAGCACATAGTTTGTGCATTTTGTTTCTGCATATAGAACATAGTCTCTGCATATAGCAAATAGTTTTGCATTTTGTTTCTGTGTATAGAACATAGTTTCTGCATATAGCACATAGTTTGTGCATTTTGTTTCTACATATAGAACATAGTCTCTGCATATAGCACATCGTTTGTACATTTTGTTTCTGTGTATAGAACATAATCTCTGCATATAGCACATAGATTGTGCATTTTGTTTCTGTGTATAGAGCATAGTCTCTGCATATAGCACATAGTCTGTGTGTATAGTCTCTGTATATAGCACATAGACTGTGTGTATAATCTCTGCTTACAGCACATAGGCTGTGTGTATAGTCTCTGTATATATCACATAGTTTATGCATTTCTTTTCTGTGTATAGAACATAGTCTCTGCATATAATAATAGCACATAGTTTATGCATTTCTTTTCTGTGTATAGAACATAGTCTCGGCATATAGCATATAGTTTGTTCAGTTTGTTTCTGTGTATATAACATCATCTTGGCATATAGCATATAGTTTTGTTTCTGTGTATAGAACATCATCTTAGCATATAGTTTGTGCATTTTGTTTCTGTGTATAGAACATAGTCTCTGCATATAGCACATAGATTGTGCATTTTTTTTCTGCGTATAGAACATTGTCTCTGCATATAGCACATAGTTTGTGCATTTTGTTTCTGTGTATAGAACATAATCTTGGCATATAGCACATAGTTTGTGCATTTTGTTTCTGCATATAGAACATTGTCTCGGCACATAGCATGTAGTGTGTGCATTTTGTTGCTGCATATAGAACATAATCTCTGCATATAGCACATAGATTGTGCATTTTGTTTCTGTGTATAGAACATAGTCTCTGCATATAGCACATAGTTTGTGCATTTTGTTTCTGTGTATAGAACATAATCTTGGCATATAGCACATAGTTTGTGCATCTTGTTTCTGCGTATAGAACATAGTCTCGGCATATATCACATAGTTTGTGCATTTTGTTTCTGCGTATAGAACATAGTCTCGGCATATATCACATAGTTTGTGCATTTTGTTTCTGCGTATAGAACATAGTCTCTGCATATAGTACATAGTTTGTGCATTTTGTTTCTGCATATAGAACATAGTCTCTGCATATAGCACATAGTTTGTGCATTTTGTTTCTGCATATAGAACATAGTCTCTGCATATAGCACATAGATTGTGCATTTTGTTTCTGCGTATAGAACATAGTCTCTGCATATAGCACATAGATTGTGCATTTTGTTTCTGTGTATAGAACAAAATCTTGGCATATAGCACATAGATTGTGCATTTTGTTTCTGCGTATAGAACATAGTCTCTGCATATAGCACATAGTTTGTACATTTTGTTTCTGTGTATAGAACATAATCTCTGCATATAGCACATAAATTGTGCATTTTGTTTCTGTGTATAGAGCATAGTCTCTGCATATAGCACATAGTCTGTGTGTATAGTCTCTGTATATAGCACATAGACTGTGTGTATAATCTCTGCTTACAGCACATAGGCTGTGTGTATAGTCTCTGTATATATCACATAGTTTATGCATTTCTTTTCTGTGTATAGAACATAGTCTCGGCATATAGCACATAGTGTGTGTATTTTGTTTCTGTGTATATAACATCATCTTGGCATATAGCATATAGTTTGTGCATTTTGTTTCTGTGTATATAACATCATCTTGGCATATAGCATATAGTTTGTGCATTTTGTTTCTGTGTATAGAACATAGTCTCTGCATATAGCACATAGTTTGTGCATTTTGTTTCTGTGTATAGAACATAATCTTGGCATATAGCACATAGTTTGTGCATTTTGTTTCTGCGTATAGAACATTGTCTCGGCATATAGCACATAGTTTGTGCATTTTGTTTCTGCATATAGAACATAATCTCTGCATATAGCACATAGATTGTGCATTTT
The DNA here is from genome assembly GCF_027579735.1 of Bombina bombina. Taxonomy (NCBI): domain Eukaryota; kingdom Metazoa; phylum Chordata; class Amphibia; order Anura; family Bombinatoridae; genus Bombina; species Bombina bombina. The sequence continues at coordinate 1,285,017,221 of NC_069501.1, read as the reverse complement.
GTTTCTGTGTATAGAACATAGTCTCTGCATATAGCACATAGTTTGTGCATTTTGTTTCTGCATATAGAACATTGTCTCGGCATATAGCATATAGTTTGTGCATTTTGTTTCTGCATATAGAACATAGTCTCTGCATATAGCACATAGATTGTGCATTTTGTTTCTGCATATAGAACATAGTCTCTGCATATAGCACATAGTTTGTGCATTTTGTTTCTGCATATAGAACATAGTCTCTGCATATAGCACATAGATTGTGCATTTTTTTTCTGCGTATAGAACATAGTCTCTGCATATAGCACATAGATTGTGCATTTTGTTTCTGCGTATAGAACATTGTCTCTGCATATAGCACATAGTTTGTGCATTTTGTTTCTGTGTATAGAACAAAATCTTGGCATATAGCACATAGATTGTGCATTTTGTTTCTGCGTATAGAACATAGTCTCTGCATATAGCACATAGTTTGTAAATTTTGTTTCTGTCTATAGAACATAATCTCTGCATATAGCACATAGTTTGTACATTTTGTTTCTGTGTATAGAACATAATCTCTGCATATAGCACATAGTTTGTACATTTTGTTTCTG
>NC_069501.1:1284869131-1285004131 GCF_027579735.1 Bombina bombina | reverse complement strand
TGTATATACATATATATTTATGTGTTACTATATGTGTATACATATATATTTATGTGTTACTATGTGTATATACATATATATTTATGTGTTACTATGTGTATATATATATATATATACCTATATATTTATGTGATACTATGTGTATATACATATATATTTATGTGTTACTATGTGTATATACATATATATTTATGTGTTACTATGTGTATATACATATATATTTATGTGTTACTATGTGTATATACATATATATTTATGTGTTACTATGTGTATATACATATATATTTATGTGTTACTATGTGTATATATATATATACCTATATATTTATGTGATACTATGTGTATATACATTAATATTTATGTGTTACTATATGAATATACATATATATTTATGTGTTACTATGTGCGTATACATATATATTTATGTGTTACTATGTGTATATACATATATATTTATGTGTTACTATGTGTATATATATATATACCTATATATTTATGTGATACTATGTGTATATACATATATATTTATGTTACTATGTGTATATACATATATATTTATGTGTTACTATGTGTATATACATATATATGTATGTGTTACTATGTGTATATACAGATATATTTATGTATTACTATGTGTATATACATATATATTTATTTGTTTGTATGTGTATATACATATATATTTATGTGTTATTATATGTATATTCAGGAAAAAAGATACATTACCCCACTCCGTTTAAAAATATATTCTTTATTCAAAATAATTAAAAATTCTGATAGCAAAGAACAGTGACAACCTGCCACAGATATGGGGAGAGAGCGCAGCACACGGGCTATGTTACTATGTGTATATACATATATATTTATGTGTTACTATGTGTATATACATATATATTTATGTGTTACTTTGTGTATATACAGATATATTTATGTGTTACTATGTGTATATACATATATATTTATGTGTTACTATGTGTATATACAGATATATTTATGTGTTACTATGTGTATATTCATATATATTTATGTGTTATTATGTGTATATACATATATTTATGTGTTACTATGTGTATATACATATATATATTTATGTTACATATATATTTATGTTACTATTTGTATATACAGATATATTTAAGTGTTACTATGTGTATATACATTTATATTTATGTGTTACTATGTGTATATACACATATATTTATGTGTTAGTATGTGTATATATATATATGTGTGTGTGTTAGTATGTGTATATACATATATATGTATGTGTTACTATGTGTATATACATATATATTTATGTGTTACTATGTGTATATACATTTATATTTATGTGTTACAATGTGTATATACACATATATTTATGTGTTAGTATGTGTATATATATATATGTGTGTGTGTTAGTATGTGTATATACATATATATTTATGTGTTACTATGAGTATATACATATATATTTATGTGTTACTATAGGTGTATACATATATATTTATGTGTTACTATGTGTATATACATATATATTTATGTGTTACTATGTGTATATATATACCTATATATTTATGTAATACTATGTGTATATACATATATATTTATGTGTTACTATGTGTATATACATATATATTTATGTGTTACTATATGTGTATACATATATATTTATGTGTTACTATGTGTATATACATATATATTTATGTGTTACTATGTGTATATATATATATATACCTATATATTTATGTGATACTATGTGTATATACATATATATTTATGTGTTACTATGTGTATATACATATATATTTATGTTACTATGTGTATATACATATATATTTATGTGTTACTATGTGTATATACATATATATTTATGTGTTACTATGTGTATATATATATATACCTATATATTTATGTGATACTATGTGTATATACATTAATATTTATGTGTTACTATATGTATATACATATATATTTATGTGTTACTATGTGTGTATACATATATATTTATGTGTTACTATGTGTATATACATATATATTTATGTGTTACTATGTGTATATATATATACCTATATATTTATGTGATACTATGTGTATATACATATATATTTATGTTACTATGTGTATATACATATATATTTATGTGTTACTATGTGTATATACATATATATGTATGTGTTACTATGTGTATATACAGATATATTTATGTATTACTATGTGTATATACATATATATTTATTTGTTAGTATGTGTATATACATATATATTTATGTGTTATTATATGTTTATTCAGGAAAAAAGATACATTACCACACTCCGTTTAAAAATATATTCTTTATTCAAAATAATTAAAAATTCTGATAGCAAAGAACAGTGACAACCTGCCACAGATATGGGGAGAGAGCGCAGCACACGGGCTATGTTACTATGTGTATATACATATATATTTATGTGTTACTATGTGTATATACAGATATATTTATGTGTTACTATGTGTATATACAGATATATTTATGTGTTACTATGTGTATATTCATATATATTTATGTGTTATTATGTGTATATACATATATTTATGTGTTACTATGTGTATATACATATATATATTTATGTTACATATATATTTATGTTACTATTTGTATATACAGATATATTTAAGTGTTACTATGTGTATATACATTTATATTTATGTGTTACTATGTGTATATACATATATATTTATGTGCTACTATGTGTATATATATACCTATATATTTATGTAATACTATGTGTATATACATATATATTTATGTGTTACTATGTGTATATACATATATATTTATGTTACTATGTATATATATATATATATATATATATATATATATATATATATATTTATGTGTTACTATGTGTATATACAGTACATATATATTTATGTGTTACTATGAGTATATACATATATATTTATGTGTTACTATAGGTGTATACATATATATTTATGTGTTACTATGTGTATATACATATATATTTATGTGTTACTATGTGTATATATATACCTATATATTTATGTAATACTATGTGTATATACATATATATTTATGTGTTACTATGTGTATATACATATATATTTATGTGTTACTATATGTGTATACATATATATTTATGTGTTACTATGTGTATATACATATATATTTATGTGTTACTATGTGTATATATATATATATACCTATATATTTATGTGATACTATGTGTATATACATATATATTTATGTGTTACTATGTGTATATACATATATATTTATGTTACTATGTGTATATACATATATATTTATGTGTTACTATGTGTATATACATATATATTTATGTGTTACTATGTGTATATATATATATACCTATATATTTATGTGATACTATGTGTATATACATTAATATTTATGTGTTACTATATGAATATACATATATATTTATGTGTTACTATGTGCGTATACATATATATTTATGTGTTACTATGTGTATATACATATATATTTATGTGTTACTATGTGTATATATATATATACCTATATATTTATGTGATACTATGTGTATATACATATATATTTATGTTACTATGTGTATATACATATATATTTATGTGTTACTATGTGTATATACATATATATGTATGTGTTACTATGTGTATATACAGATATATTTATGTATTACTATGTGTATATACATATATATTTATTTGTTTGTATGTGTATATACATATATATTTATGTGTTATTATATGTATATTCAGGAAAAAAGATACATTACCCCACTCCGTTTAAAAATATATTCTTTATTCAAAATAATTAAAAATTCTGATAGCAAAGAACAGTGACAACCTGCCACAGATATGGGGAGAGAGCGCAGCACACGGGCTATGTTACTATGTGTATATACATATATATTTATGTGTTACTATGTGTATATACATATATATTTATGTGTTACTTTGTGTATATACAGATATATTTATGTGTTACTATGTGTATATACATATATATTTATGTGTTACTATGTGTATATACAGATATATTTATGTGTTACTATGTGTATATTCATATATATTTATGTGTTATTATGTGTATATACATATATTTATGTGTTACTATGTGTATATACATATATATATTTATGTTACATATATATTTATGTTACTATTTGTATATACAGATATATTTAAGTGTTACTATGTGTATATACATTTATATTTATGTGTTACTATGTGTATATACACATATATTTATGTGTTAGTATGTGTATATATATATATGTGTGTGTGTTAGTATGTGTATATACATATATATTTATGTGTTACTATATGTATATACATATATATTTATGTGTTACTATATGTATATACATAGATATTTATGCGTTACTAGGTGTATATACAGATATATTTATGTATTACTATGTTTATATACATATATATTTATGTGTTACTATGTGTATATACATATATATTTATGTGTTACTATGTGTATATACATATATATGTATGTGTTACTATGTGTATATACAGATATATTTATGTATTACTATGTGTATATACATATATATTTATGTGTTAGTATGTGTATATACATATATATTTATGTGTTAGTATGTGTATATACATATATATTTATGTGTCAGTATGTGTATATACAGATATATTTATCTATTACTATGTTTATATACATATATATCTATGTGTTACTATGTGTAAATACATATATATTTATGTGTTTTTATGTTTATATACATATATATTTATGTGTTAGTATGTGTATATACATAATTGATCCAGTAGAGAGGCGCACCACAGAGACAATCACTCCAAAGTAAAAGTAACTGTTAGTTTATTTTCGGCACATCGTTAAAAGCATATAACAGGGCACACAGGCCCAACAGGCTCACAGGTAAAAACACAACACAGGTGTGTCAGATAGGAGGATTCGTTTCTCCACCCCCTGCAGCAATCACGTTGGGAGTGAACCGAGCGCTACACACACAGAACCTCTTGTGTACTGTGTATATACATATACTGTATATATGTATGTGCTACTATGTTTATATACATATATATGTATGTGTTACTATGTGTATATACATATATATTTATGTGTTACTATGTGTATATACACATATATTTATGTATAAGTATGTGGATATACATATATATGTATGTGTTACTATGTGTATATACATATATATTTATGTGTTAGTATGTGTATATACATATATATATATTTATGTGTTATTATATGTATATATATATATATATATATATATATATATATGTGTGTGTGTTACTATGTGTATATACATATATATTTATGTGTTACTATGTGTATATACATATATATTTATGTGTTACTATGTGTATATACACATATATTTATGTGTTAGTATGTGTATATACATATACACTGTGTGCAGAATTATTAGGCAAATGAGTATTTTGACCACATCATCCTCTTTATGCATGTTGTCTTACTCCAAGCTGTATAGGCTCGAAAGCCTACTACCAATTAAGCATATTAGGTGATGTGCATCTCTGTAATGAGAAGGGGTGTGGTCTAATGACATCAACACCCTATATCAGGTGTGCATAATTATTAGGCAACTTCCTTTCCTTTGGCAAAATGGGTCAAAAGAAGGACTTGACAGGCTCAGAAAAGTCAAAAATAGTGAGATATCTTGCAGAGGGATGCAACACTCTTAAAATTGCAAAGCTTCTGAAGCGTGATCATTAAACAATCAAGCGTTTCATTCAAAATAGTCAACAGGGTCGCACGAAGCGTGTGGAAAAACCAAGGCGCAAAATAACTGCCCATGAACTGAGAAAAGTCAAGCGTGCAGCTGCCAAGATGCCACTTGCCACCAGTTTGGCCATATTTCAGAGCTGCAACATCACTGGAGTGCCCAAAAGCACAAGGTGTGCAATACTCAGAGACATGGCCAAGGTAAGAAAGGCTGAAAGACGACCACCACTGAACAAGACACACAAGCTGAAACGTCAAGACTGGGCCAAGAAATATCTCAAGACTGATTTTTCTAAGGTTTTATGGACTGATGAAATGTGAGTGAGTCTTGATGGGCCAGATGGATGGGCCCGTGGCTGGATTGGTAAAGGGCAGAGAGCTCCAGTCCGACTCAGACGCCAGCAAGGTGGAGGTGGAGTACTGGTTTGGGCTGGTATCATCAAAGATGAGCTTGTGGGGCCTTTTCGGGTTGAGGATGGAGTCAAACTCAACTCCCAGTCCTACTGCCAGTTTCTGGAAGACACCTTCTTCAAGCAGTGGTACAGGAAGAAGTCTGCATCCTTCAAGAAAAACATGATTTTCATGCAGGACAATGCTCCATCACACGCGTCCAAGTACTCCACAGCGTGGCTGGCAAGAAAGGGTATAAAAGAAGAAAATCTAATGACATGGCCTCCTTGTTCACCTGATCTGAACCCCATTGAGAACCTGTGGTCAATCATCAAATGTGAGATTTACAAGGAGGGAAAACAGTACACCTCTCTGAACAGTGTCTGGGAGGCTGTGGTTGCTGCTGCACGCAATGTTGATAGTGAACAGATCAAAACACTGGCAGAATCCATGGATGGCAGGCTTTTGAGTGTCCTTGCAAAGAAAGGTGGCTATATTGGTCACTGATTTGTTTTTGTTTTGTATTTGAATGTCAGAAATGTATATTTGTGAATGTTGAGATGTTATATTGGTTTCACTGGTAAAATTAAATAATTGAAATGGGTATATATTTGTTTTTTGTTAAGTTGCCTAATAATTATGCACAGTAATAGTCACCTGCACACACAGATATCCCCCTAAAATAGCTATAACTAAAAACAAACTAAAAACTACTTCCAAAACTATTCAGCTTTGATATTAATGAGTTTTTTGGGTTCATTGAGAACATGCTTGTTGTTCAATAATAAAATTAATCCTCAAAAATACAACTTAATAATTCTGCACTCCCTGTATATGTATGTGTTACTATGTGTATATACATATATATGTATGTGTTAGTATGTGTATATACATATATATGTATGTGTTAGTATGTGTATATACATATATAGTTATGTGTTACTATGTGTATATACATATGTATTTATGTGTTACTATGTGTATATACATATATATTTATGTGTTACTATGTGTATAGTGTAAACAAGGAGGAACGGATGCCCATATAGTAAGATAAAAAGTTCTTTATTTCAAAAAGTAATTAAAAGTTGCAAATGGGGCAACAGTCAAGAAAACAGGTGTAAGACAGGCGTGACACCTATGGGCTTACATGTTTCGGCGCTTAGCCGTAATCATAGCCTCAGGTGTGACAATTGGCAGTGAGTTTAAAAGAAGTACAATGCATGCTGGTTGGTTAAAAGATACAAACAAAACACGCCTATTTTACACAACAGTAAAAAGCATTGGAAATTAACCCTAGATGCCGTGTAAGCTCGCAAGCATCACCAAACCTAAAGATTGATAGAAAGAGGGGGAAAGTGAGAGAAAGGGGCAAAGTAAATAGCCAATGAAAAATAATAATAATATATAACAGTATGGAAAAAGCCTAAGTGTATACTTAAGTAAAAAAAGCAATAAAGACATAATGAAGTATAAGGCATGGAGCAAAAAAGACAAGGGCAGAAAACACAAACCAAAAAATATATGTATGTATGTATAACCCTGACATATTGCTCGAGCATGTAATATAAATATAAATTATAACATGATTATTGATAATAATAATACAATCACTTTCTTATTAATAAGAGTATATAGTAAAATAAATTTACTCTCAATTTGAAAAATATATATATATGGTTGCATGTGAGTGGTGATGGGATATTAAGGACTCATGAAATTATTCCCAGAAGTTGATTAGATCATATTTTGAGTTTAAACCCAAAGGGAGTCTGGTTTTTAAGGTAAAAATCCAGAACACCTCTCTTTTGGCCAGCGTCTCATCTAAGTTACCTCCTCTATTAGGAATTTTAGCTTTTTCTATAGCTGCCCATCTAAAAGTGTCTAAACTGCTTTTATGTTTAGTGACAAAGTGTTGGACCAATGGGGTAGACGATTTCCCTTTGGATATGGTAGAAAAATGTTCCCTAATTCTAGAGTTGACATCCCTAGAGGTCAACCCTATGTATTGCACCTTGCACGCTGTGCACAAAATTAGGTACACCACATAGGTACTTTGACAGTTAAGACATGTCTTAATGGGATAAGTCTGACCAGTGACTGTAGAGGAGAATGTAGGAGTAGTAAGGACATAGTCACAGGGCTTGCATCTGCGGTGGCCACATTTATACATCCCCAAATGTTGTAACCATGAGCTGGTAGAATTTTGTGTTTGTTTGAGTTGTGTAGGGGCCAGGATAGATGCAAGCGTGGGACACTTTTTATAGGAACATCTGAACCCATTTTTAACCGTCTCTTGTAATTTATCGTCGGCGGCAAGTAAGGGGAAATGTTTCTTGATAATGGTGCAGATCTGTGAATATTGTTCACTGAAAGTCGTCACAAAGTGGACTTTATTGTGAATCTCAGAACTCTTATTTGGTTTGTCACATAACAAGGTTGTTCTGTCCATTTTGTCTACTTTGTGTCTGGCTGTTTTTATATGTGTGCGAGTGTACTTTCTATCCTTAAGCCTCTTTTCAAGACTATTAGCCTCCTGGATGTAATCCGATGTCATACTGCAATTCCTTTTTAAGCGGACAAATTGTCCCTTAGCTACTGCAGAAGCAGTATTAGACGGATGACAACTGGACGCATGCAGGAGGGTATTGCCTGTAATAGGCTTACGGTAAACTGTAGTGTGTATAGGTCCCTTGGCATCTCCAGTGAGAGTCAAGTCTAGGTAGTTGATGGACCTAGAGTCTGAGACAAAAGTAAAGCAGAGACTAAGGTCATTAGTGTTGAGATATTCTACAAAAGAAGGAATTTGTGTTTTCGGTCCAGACCATATCAATAAAAGGTCGTCTATATATCTCTGATAAAAACAGATAGACGATTTGAAAGGATTACCATCTCCAAAGATGTGGTATTGTTCCCATTTCCCAAGGTATAAGTTGGCATACGAGGGGGCATATTTGGCCCCCATCGCCGTACCACATCTTTGGAGAAAGTATTTACCTTCAAAGGCGAAAAAATTGTGTGTCAGAAGGAAAGTTAAAACCCGCACAATGTATGCCTGAAAATCCTGTGTATAGTCCGTAGCAGTAGCAAGAAAATATTCAACCGCCTCAATGCCCTCTTTGTGGGGAATAGTGGAATAAAGGGAGACCACATCGACAGAGATCCATGTGTAATTTTGTTCCCATTTGAGGTCAGTGAGGAGGTTGAGTATGTGTTTGGAGTCACGGGTGTAAGATGGTAACGCTAGTACCAAAGGCTGGAGAATAGCATCCAGCCATTGGGACAGGCGCTCCAGTAGTGAGTCAACTCCACTCACTATTGGACGTCCCCTTACTTCTTCCAGGGATTTGTGAACTTTTGGAAACAGATGGAATAGTGGCATTTTCGGATTTGATACAGAAAGATAAGAAGCTGTATTAGCATCAATGTAGCCATATTCTACACCGTCATCCAAAATATCAGTAAGAATACTTTTGTATTCATAGGTAGGATTGTGTGATAAAGTGACATAATCATGAGAGTTGCTTAATTGTCGGTTAGCCTCTGCTAAGTAGTCAATTTTGTCCATAACAACTATGGTGCCGCCTTTGTCGGCAGGACGTACCACCAGTTGGTCATTATGTTGAAGCATGTTAAGTGCTTGTCTAAGTCTGTAGGGAAGATTAGAAGGTGATCTATTACAGTCTGACTTTAGTCTTAATAAATCGGCTTCGACACGAGAGTAAAAAGTCTCGATAACTGTACCCCTGCTTTGGATAGGATAAAAAGAAGATTTATCCTTAAAAGAAGTGCCACAGTTAACAGCTCCTAAGGTGCTGTCTGTTTCCAAAGCTAAATTTTGTAGGGAGACTACATCACATGTTTCAGAAAAAGTCAAAGTATGCGAAGCTTGTATAGTGTTAGTACGTGCTGATGGGATAGGTTCAGGTTGGGTGGAAGGAGTGTCGCAAAAATATTTTTTTAGAGTAATATTTCGAATGAATTTGTTAAAATCTATCATCGTCTGAAACAGGTCAAATTGGTAGGTGGGAGCAAAACCCAAACCTAAGCTTAATAGCTCAACTTGATCTTTTGTTAGTTGAGTTGATGATAGATTTATAACATTATTCATTTGTATTTTGTCTGGCTGCGATTTGTCCTCACTGGATATCTCTCCTGGTTGAGTGAGGCTCGCGCAGATGAACCCCCCACCCCCTGAGGCGGCTGGCCCATGGGAAAAACCTGATCAAGCAAAGACTGTTCTTGTATTGCTGGATTACCACCATGTTGTGCTTTAGTGGCCATTATACTCTGAGTAGGTGTATATTTAGAGACTGTGAGCTGAGAATTGTGCATATCTCTATCTTTGGAATTAGTAGATAATTGTATTGAAGTATTTGTACCGGGTACTGAAGTATTTTTCAGAATACCCGATTGTGAGTTGGATGCGGTATTCATTAGAGTGTTAGTATCAGTGATTTCCTCTGTACCTGACGTGTATTCATCTGATGACCTATCAGTGTCACTGTCAGAAAAGGTAACTTGTTTCGATTGTTTATGTCTGTTTCTATGTCTACGTTGTCCTCTATGGTTATTGGACCGTGGCAAACTGCGTCTGTAATCAGACCGCTGCTTCCTATTCCAGATATAGACAGAGTTTTTAAGATAATCTGTCTTATCTCTAAGGAATTTCGTATGTTTATTCTCCATGATAATTTGTTTGCCACGTACCAATGATTGTTGCAAGATGTTATCAAATTTTGGAAAATCTGGATCAATGCTTCGTGTGTTAAGTTCAATTTGTAAACTATCAATTTCAGCTTTAATAATGTTAAGTTGGTATGTTCTATAGCGTATCAGCAAAGACATTAATTGAAAAGAGCATTCAGTGAGAACATTGTTCCAATCATTCACAAAATCCTGGTCAGAAGTGTCAACCTCAAAGGTGGGAAATTTAAGTAATCTAAGGCCTCTGGGAATCATCTTGGCCTTGATATAGGACTGGAAGGTCCAGATGTCCCACTGAGCTTTTGTCTCCTTAAATAATAAAGTCTCCATAGTATCGAAGAGGGTGCTCAGTGAGAGACTTGATTTATCATCTGAAAAGATTTTATCACAGTCCAGGGGTGGATTAGTGCGAGCTGTTGCAGGCATAAGGGAAAAAAACTGTTGTACTGTTGCTGTGCCCTCCATTGCAAATAATGAACGTTAGAAATATATATAAATAAATGAATTAATGTCCATATATTATGAAAAAGTCTTTATATAAGTAGAAAGCCCTCTGTAGACAACAAATCTGAGTGTACCGGGTATCACCAGTAATACCCTAAATGAAGTAGTAGGGAGGGAGGGTTTGTACACTCGCGGATATGTGTCTATGCTAGAAAGATTATAGTTCACATGAAGAGTTGAAATATCTCATAGAAATGCAAATAAATATGCAAATAAATGTGCAGATTAAAGTTGGTCCCGGGACTTCAGTCCAACTGCCCCCCACTCACCGGTCAGCTGATAGACTGATTCTCTTCACCCACCCGGGGGTGAGCCGTCCGTTAGTATAAGAAACTCCAAAAGCCACCTGGGGAACTCCAAAGTGCGTGCTAGCCGGAACCTATCTTCGGCATATACAAACGCATCCGCATCTGCGCTGGTGTCCCTATGGAAAGGCAGAGTAAGAAGACAGACGGCAATCCGTGCGAATTGGCAATGATCCAAATTGCTCTCTTCGGCATTCAGCGTGTGCGTGCGTGAGTGTCGGGGGGCGTGGTGTGGTAGTCTTCACCCGGGATGACAACGTAAGCAGGGCTGTAGTGAGATGGGTATCCGTAGTCTGGTGTTAAGCCATAGTGTAAACAAGGAGGAACGGATGCCCATATAGTAAGATAAAAAGTTCTTTATTTCAAAAAGTAATTAAAAGTTGCAAATGGGGCAACAGTCAAGAAAACAGGTGTAAGACAGGCGTGACACCTATGGGCTTACATGTTTCGGCGCTTAGCCGTAATCATAGCCTCAGGTGTGACAATTGGCAGTGAGTTTAAAAGAAGTACAATGCATGCTGGTTGGTTAAAAGATACAAACAAAACACGCCTATTTTACACAACAGTAAAAAGCATTGGAAATTAACCCTAGATGCCGTGTAAGCTCGCAAGCATCACCAAACCTAAAGATTGATAGAAAGAGGGGGAAAGTGAGAGAAAGGGGCAAAGTAAATAGCCAATGAAAAATAATAATAATATATAACAGTATGGAAAAAGCCTAAGTGTATACTTAAGTAAAAAAAGCAATAAAGTGTATACTTAAGTAAAAAAAGCAATAAAGACAAATAAATAAAAAATAAAGCAATTTATTCTTTTTATCCTATCCAAAGCAGGGGTACAGTTATCGAGACTTTTTACTCTCGTGTCGAAGCCGATTTATTAAGACTAAAGTCATACTGTAATAGATCACCTTCTAATCTTCCCTACAGACTTAGACAAGCACTTAACATGCTTCAACATAATGACCAACTGGTGGTACGTCCTGCCGACAAAGGCGGCACCATAGTTGTTATGGACAAAATTGACTACTTAGCAGAGGCTAACCGACAATTAAGCAACTCTCATGATTATGTCACTTTATCACACAATCCTACCTATGAATACAAAAGTATTCTTACTGATATTTTGGATGACGGTGTAGAATATGGCTACATTGATGCTAATACAGCTTCTTATCTTTCTGTATCAAATCCGAAAATGCCACTATTCCATCTGTTTCCAAAAGTTCACAAATCCCTGGAAGAAGTAAGGGGACGTCCAATAGTGAGTGGAGTTGACTCACTACTGGAGCGCCTGTCCCAATGGCTGGATGCTATTCTCCAGCCTTTGGTACTAGCGTTACCATCTTACACCCGTGACTCCAAACACATACTCAACCTCCTCACTGACCTCAAATGGGAACAAAATTACACATGGATCTCTGTCGATGTGGTCTCCCTTTATTCCACTATTCCCCACAAAGAGGGCATTGAGGCGGTTGAATATTTTCTTGCTACTGCTACGGACTATACACAGGATTTTCAGGCATACATTGTGCGGGTTTTAACTTTCCTTCTGACACACAATTTTTTCGCCTTTGAAGGTAAATACTTTCTCCAAAGATGTGGTACGGCGATGGGGGCCAAATATGCCCCCTCGTATGCCAACTTATACCTTGGGAAATGGGAACAATACCACATCTTTGGAGATGGTAATCCTTTCAAATCGTCTATCTGTTTTTATCAGAGATATATAGACGACCTTTTATTGATATGGTCTGGACCGAAAACACAAATTCCTTCTTTTGTAGAATATCTCAACACTAATGACCTTAGTCTCTGCTTTACTTTTGTCTCAGACTCTAGGTCCATCAACTACCTAGACTTGACTCTCACTGGAGATGCCAAGGGACCTATACACACTACAGTTTACCGTAAGCCTATTACAGGCAATACCCTCCTGCATGCGTCCAGTTGTCATCCGTCTAATACTGCTTCTGCAGTAGCTAAGGGACAATTTGTCCTCTTAAAAAGGAATTGCAGTATGACATCGGATTACATCCAGGAGGCTAATAGTCTTGAAAAGAGGCTTAAGGATAGAAAGTACACTCGCACACATATAAAAACAGCCAGACACAAAGTAGACAAAATGGACAGAACAACCTTGTTATGTGACAAACCAAATAAGAGTTCTGAGATTCACAATAAAGTCCACTTTGTGACGACTTTCAGTGAACAATATTCACAGATCTGCACCATTATCAAGAAACATTTCCCCTTACTTGCCGCCGACGATAAATTACAAGAGACGGTTAAAAATGGGTTCAGATGTTCCTATAAAAAGTGTCCCACGCTTGCATCTATCCTGGCCCCTACACAACTCAAACAAACACAAAATTCTACCAGCTCATGGTTACAACATTTGGGGATGTATAAATGTGGCCACCGCAGATGCAAGCCCTGTGACTATGTCCTTACTACTCCTACATTCTCCTCTACAGTCACTGGTCAGACTTATCCCATTAAGACATGTCTTAACTGTCAAAGTACCTATGTGGTGTACCTAATTTTGTGCACAGCGTGCAAGGTGCAATACATAGGGTTGACCTCTAGGGATGTCAACTCTAGAATTAGGGAACATTTTTCTACCATATCCAAAGGGAAATCGTCTACCCCATTGGTCCAACACTTTGTCACTAAACATAAAAGCAGTTTAGACACTTTTAGATGGGCAGCTATAGAAAAAGCTAAAATTCCTAATAGAGGAGGTAACTTAGATGAGACGCTGGCCAAAAGAGAGGTGTTCTGGATTTTTACCTTAAAAACCAGACTCCCTTTGGGTTTAAACTCAAAATATGATCTAATCAACTTCTGGGAATAATTTCATGAGTCCTTAATATCCCATCACCACTCACATGCAACCATATATATATATTTTTCAAATTGAGAGTAAATTTATTTTACTATATACTCTTATTAATAAGAAAGTGATTGTATTATTATTATCAATAATCATGTTATAATTTATATTTATATTACATGCTTGAGCAATATGTCAGGGTTATACATACATACATATATTTTTTGGTTTGTGTTTTCTGCCCTTGTCTTTTTTGCTCCATGCCTTATACTTCATTATGTCTTTATTGCTTTTTTTACTTAAGTATACACTTAGGCTTTTTCCATACTGTTATATATTATTATTATTTTTCATTGGCTATTTACTTTGCCCCTTTCTCTCACTTTCCCCCTCTTTCTATCAATCTTTAGGTTTGGTGATGCTTGCGAGCTTACACGGCATCTAGGGTTAATTTCCAATGCTTTTTACTGTTGTGTAAAATAGGCGTGTTTTGTTTGTATCTTTTAACCAACCAGCATGCATTGTACTTCTTTTAAACTCACTGCCAATTGTCACACCTGAGGCTATGATTACGGCTAAGCGCCGAAACATGTAAGCCCATAGGTGTCACGCCTGTCTTACACCTGTTTTCTTGACTGTTGCCCCATTTGCAACTTTTAATTACTTTTTGAAATAAAGAACTTTTTATCTTACTATATGGGCATCCGTTCCTCCTTGTTTACACTATGGCTTAACACCAGACTACGGATACCCATCTCACTACAGCCCTGCTTACGTTGTCATCCCGGGTGAAGACTACCACACCACGCCCCCCGACACTCACGCACGCACACGCTGAATGCCGAAGAGAGCAATTTGGATCATTGCCAATTCGCACGGATTGCCGTCTGTCTTCTTACTCTGCCTTTCCATAGGGACACCAGCGCAGATGCGGATGCGTTTGTATATGCCGAAGATAGGTTCCGGCTAGCACGCACTTTGGAGTTCCCCAGGTGGCTTTTGGAGTTTCTTATACTAACGGACGGCTCACCCCCGGGTGGGTGAAGAGAATCAGTCTATCAGCTGACCGGTGAGTGGGGGGCAGTTGGACTGAAGTCCCGGGACCAACTTTAATCTGCACATTTATTTGCATATTTATTTGCATTTCTATGAGATATTTCAACTCTTCATGTGAACTATAATCTTTCTAGCATAGACACATATCCGCGAGTGTACAAACCCTCCCTCCCTATTACTATGTGTATATACATATATATTTATGTGTTAGTATGTGTATATACATATATATTTATGTGTTACTATATGTATATACATATATATTTATGTGTTAGTATGTGTATATACATATATATGTATGTGTTAGTATGTGTATATACATATATATTTTTGTGTTAGTATGTGTATATACATATATATTTATGTGTTACTATGTGTATATACATATATATTTATGTGTTAGTATGTGTATATACATATATATTTATGTGTTAGTATGTGTATATACATATATATTTATGTGTTAGTAAGTGTATATACATATATATTTATGTGTTATTATGTGTATATACATATATATTTATGTGTTACTATGTGTATATACATATATATTTATGTGTTACTATGTGTATATACATATATATTTATGTGTTACTATGTGTATATACATATATATTTATGTGTTATTATGTGTATATACATATATATGTATGTGTTAGTATGTGCATATACAGATATATTTATGTGTTACTATGT
The DNA here is from genome assembly GCF_027579735.1 of Bombina bombina. Taxonomy (NCBI): domain Eukaryota; kingdom Metazoa; phylum Chordata; class Amphibia; order Anura; family Bombinatoridae; genus Bombina; species Bombina bombina. The sequence goes on along the minus strand of NC_069501.1, from coordinate 1,284,987,897 downwards.
GTATATATATGTATGTGTTAGTATGTGTATATACATATATATTTATGTGTTACTATGTGTATATACATATATATTTATGTGTTACTATATGTATATACATATATATTTATGTGTTATTATGTGTATATACAGATATACTTATGTGTTACTATGTGAAAATACATATATGTATGTGTTACTATGTGTATATACAGATATATGTATGTGTTACTATGTGTATATACATATATATTTATGTGTTAGTATGTGTATATACATATATATTTATGTGTTATTATATGTATATACATATATATTTATGTGTTAGTATGTGTATATACATATATATTTATGTGTTAGTATGTGTATATACAGATATATGTATGTGTTACTATGTGTATATACATATATATTTATGTGTTACTATGTGTATATACAGATATATTTATGTGTTACTATGTGTATATACATATATATTTATGTGTTACTATGTGTATATACATATATATTTATGTTACTATGTGTATATACAGATATATTTATGTGTTACTATGTGTATATATATTTATGTGTTAGTATGTGTATATACATATTTATGTATGTGCTACTATGTGTATATACAGATATATTTATGTATTACTATATATATATATATATATGTGTGTGTGTGTGTGTGTGTTAGTATGTGTATATACATATATATCTATGTGTTACTATGTGTATATACATATATATTTATGTGTTACTATATGTATATACAGATATATTTATGTGTTACTATATATATATATATATATATATATATATATGTGTGTGTGTGTGTGTGTTATTATGTGTATATACATATATATTTATATGTTACTATGTGTATATACATATATATTTATGTGTTACTATATATATATATATATATATATATATATATATGTGTGTGTGTGTGTGTGTGTGTGTGTTAGTATGTGTATATACATATATATTTATGTGTTAGTATGTGTATATACATATATATTTATGTGTTAGTATGTGTATATACATATATATTTATGTGTTACTATGTGTATATACAGATATATTTATGTGTTACTATGTTTATATACATATATATTTATGTGTTACTATGTGTATATACATATATATTTATGTGTTATTATGTGTATATACATATATATTTATGTGTTAGTATGTGTATATACATATACTGTATATATGTATATGCTACTAAGTTTATATACATATATATTTATGTGTTACTATGTGAAAATACATATATATGTATGTGTTACTATGTGTATATACATATATATGTATTTGTTAGAATGTGTATATACATATATATGTATGTGTTACTATGTGTATATAATACAGATATATGTATGTGTTACTATGTGTATATACAGATATATTTATGTGTTACTATGTGTATATACATATATATGTATGTGTTACTATGTGTATATACAGATATATTTATGTGTTATTATGTGTATATGCTTATATATTTATGTGTTATTATGTGTATATACATATATATTTATGTGTTATTATATGTATATACATATATATTTATGTGTTATTATGTGTATATACATATATTTTTATGTGTTACTATGTGTATATACATATAATATTTACTATGCAATCATGTTTTTATCCAACAGCATTGTTAGTTAGGTTCTCTTATTGTTTAAAGGGACAGTATACTGTAAAATAGTTTTTCCCTTAATGTGTTTACAATTGCTTTTTTTACCAACTGCAGAGTAAAAAATGTATGAAAATTAGCTTTTTAAGGCTTATTTGTGTATATTAAAGCTCTGATTTTGTGTTTTGAAGCCACAACCTAATAAAATGGGTTGAGCTTGTAGGTATAATCCGATCTCATTACTGTATCACATTGTGCAAATATACCTGCTTCTTTATCTTATATCTGTCCTTAAAACAATCACCAGTACTTTGAGAGAACAATGGAAAATCAACATTTTATTACCTTATCTCTGCTATATCGGACTGGGAGTGAAATTTCTTCTGCTGGCTGTGTTTACAAAGCTTATCTATAGCTGGTACGCGCGGCCACAAACTTTCAGAATAGGTGGGGATACCACATGCTAAATCAACAATTTCAAATGCCAATATAAGGGTAAAGGAGCTACTTGTAAACAATTTAATACACTCCAGCAGGTAAAGTGGATCATTGGGAACAAATTAAAGGGGAGAACATTTTTGAGTAAACTGTCCCTTTAAGTATATTATCACTTGTTACTTGTTAGCAATTAATGGCAACCAATAGATACTCACTACTGCTTTTAAATACTGGCGGTTTTCACTAAGAAAATTATGTCTATGAGTAAGGCCGTGTGCCGAAACATGTTAGACTTTTTTCGTTTGAGTACTGTCAATTTTTAACATTGACCAATAAATTGGTCGTTTTAATTTAATTCAAGACCGTATCCGGCTTTTTTTCTCTCTTTTTGTATCTATATATATATATATATATATATATATATATATATATATATATATATATATATATATGTGTTACTATGTGTATATACAGTACATATATATTTATGTGTTACAAAAGGTGAAGCCAGAGCAAAAACACCTGACGCGTTTCGCGCATGCGCACATGCGCTTCATCAGAGGTGATGTGTTCAAGGTGTGAATGGGCTTATATACAGCAAAGTAGCCAATCCAGGTATCTTTAGGTAAATGGGTCAACAGTTACACCTGTAGTATGTGATAAGATCGTTTGCTGTAAACAAGGCATCCACTCAATCTTTCTCTTATAGATAAATATATATGTGTAAATAATTAAATTCTAACACTTCATATGTGGAAGTCTATAAGTGTGTATAAACATATATCGTGATATATTCAATAACAATTTTTTATATAAGCAATAGAAAAAATACAATTCATAAATACAACAATAACTAATAACTAATAATCTTAAGGATCTAAACATAAATAAATAAATAGATGATACTAATAAGTGAGGATGGGACACAAAGTACTAGTTATGAACCTTGGAAGTGATAATAAAAAAATATATATATATAAATGTAGATATAAACTTTGTTTCCAGAATAGTAAATAAATAAAAATTGGATAGCTAATTATAGATCCAATCTTAACCTTGTAGCTATCTCTTATAGAAAAGGAAAAGAAAATAAAAAAAAAAATTTTTGAAAACATATTCCCTAAGCAAGGGAACACAATAAATATTTGTTTGTATCATTTAATAAAAAAGAAAGAAAAGAAAACGATCTAATTTTAAATGAGGGAATTTCACTATAGTAATAAGTAATTTTGCTATATCAGTTTTCAAATACATTTTAATTTTAAATTTTAAATTCTTAGTTAGAACAGACTAGGGAACTAATGAGTTATATTTATTTATTTATTCATATTCATTAGTTAGGGAACAGTCAAAAACTAGCTTTTGTAGTAACTCACTTTTTTAGCACACTTTTTTTAAACAAATCAATAAAGGGATTATGTAAGAATTAGATAACAGGATAGCATGGGGCCTATTCAACAAATAAATCAACATCCATCCTCTTGTTGATGCCCTCTGGTGCTCTTGTATGTAATTTTACAATCCAAAAGACTTCTTTTTTCCTTAGGCTTTTTTCCCTATCTCCTCCTCTGGGATGTTTTTTAATCAGGTCAATGCCTATGAATGAGAAATATCTAGAACCTATACCATGGAGTCTGAAGTGTTTAGCTACAGGTGTTCTAGGCTCTTTTTCATCCAAAGAGCGCAGATGCTCACAGATCCTATCTTTCAGTGGGCGAGTAGTTATGCCCACATATTGGCAGGAGCAAAATAGGCAATTAACCAAGTAAACTACATATTGAGAATTACAATCAATCCTGTCCCTAATCTGAAATGTTTGGTTCGTCACATGTGAGGAAAAAGTGTCTGTCACAGTTATGCTTGTACACCCTTTACATGGTACATGGCCACATTTAAAGCATCCTGATTTTAGACTTAGCCAATTGGAGCCTACTGTTACTTTTTCAGTGAATTGCTTACTAGTTATTTCTCTTATGGTAGGGGCTTTTCGTGCTATGCACTTGATTCCAGATGTTAAGATGTCTTTTAAAGCTTCATCACCTTTTAAAATGGTTAGATTATTCTTGACTATACTACAAATCTGATTATATTGTTTACTAAATTGTGTAACAAACAGGAGATTTTGACTAGGCATCACAGCCCTGTTAGATCTCTTGTTCCTCTCCAGATTATTCCTTCCTTGTAGTAAGTCCTGTCTATCTAGAGTTGCTATTTGTTTTTCTGTTTGTAGTAATAGATTTCTTTGATATCCCCTATCTGTCAGTCTATTTGTCAATTCTCTAGCCTGGGAACAATATTCTGTTAGTTCTGTACAGTTTCTCCTAAGGCGCAAGTATTGGGCCTTCGGTATGCCTCTCTTAAGGTGGTCGAGATGGCAAGAGACAGCTCTCAGTATTGTATTTCTGGCCAGGGGTTTGCGATAAGTACATGTGGAAATGTTATTGTCTGATGCCTTTAGGTTCAGGTCCAAAAAGTCAATAGTATAATTATGTGTCTGTGCTGTAAATGTCAAATTATATTCATTTTCGTTCAGATATTCTGTTAATTTATCTACATTACAACTATCCCTAGTCTCCCAGATAACAATAATGTCGTCTATAAAACGACCATAAAGTATGATATTGTTTTTATATGGAAATGAATCTGAGAAGATCATATTAAGTTCTAACCACCCCATATAAATATTGGCAAAGGCTGGGGCAAATTTTGCCCCCATCGCCGTGCCTCGTCTTTGTAGGTAATAAGTACCCTGAAAGATGAAAAAATTATCTTTCAAAAGGAACTCAGCTACCTGAACAATAAATGTTATAAATTCATGACTGTAATCTGAGTATCTATGTAGCATAAAATCAATGGCTTCTAATCCTTTTGAATGGGGGATATTCGAATATAGAGCAGTCACGTCAATAGTAGTCCATACATAGGAATCATTCCACGTAAGATCTGTAATTTGTGTAAGCAAATTTGTACTGTCTTTAATATATCCAGGGAGAGCCACCATGATTGGTTGAAGGATGTGGTCGAGCCAGCCACCCAATCTTTCGCACAAAGACCCATTGCTGGCAACAATGGGTCGTCCAGGGGGATTCTTAAGTCCCTTATGAATTTTGGGTGCAATACGGAAGTATGGGGTGGTCGGCTCTTCCACATATAAATATTCTGTTAATTCTCTAGTCATGAAATTATGTTCTATTGCATGGTCCAACAAATGGCTAAGTTTATTTTTGAAGGAGGTGGTGGGATTGAATGTTAGTTTAGTATATAACATACAATCACTCAATTGATTCTCAACTTCACCTATGTAATCTTTTTTTATTTAAAACCACCACCGCCCCTCCCTTGTCAGCCTGGACTATGACTAGATCTTTATTTTTTTGAAGTCTGATTAGTGCTTGTCTCTGCCGTCGAGTAAGGTTGTCCCTAGGTATATTAAAAGGGTTATTCTCAGTGTTTCTGAATAAGTCAGTAAGTTCCTTTTCTACTACTCTCTGGTATATATCTAATAGGTGATGTCTAGCATGAATTGGGTAAAAGTGAGATGTGTTTTTAAATTTAAAAGATGTGCAATTGTCAACCAAAGTGTCAGGAGTTCTAATAGATTCCTGCTGTAAAGAAGTTAAATTAGTGAGATCTAGAAAATCAGTATACTTAAGTCCTACAGTATCATATTTGGTAGGTATATGAGTTGTTAGAGGTAAGTGATCCATTGGATAGTCTTTAAAATGTCTTTTCAAGACAATCTTGCGAACAAATTTATTAATGTCTATAAGTGTGTTCACAAAATCAAATTTATGTGATGGTGCATATGACAAGCCTTTATTTAACAAATTAGTTTCTGTGCTAGACAAAATATAATCAGAGAGGTTAATAACCGCTACTTCTTTACATTTTTTCTGACTCTGCTGGGGTAACGAAAAGTAGACTCAGGTTGATCATTAACAACTTTATCTGATGGTCTTATTGGGGTGCTAGTCTGGGCCGGTGGTTTAACCAAAGTTTTTAACATTTTTCTATTAGGATTTGAATCTAAACTGGTCTTTTCTAGTACAGGGAGATCTTGTGACTGTTCTCCTTCTGATGATTGGGCACTGGTGTCTTGACCATCAGTGTCTATACTTGAAAAAGTGACATGTTTGCTTTTATGTGACTTATTTTTGTTACCTTTTTTATTTTTGTTCTTATTATCCTTACTAGATGACCAATTTGATCTAGCTGGTTTATGTTGTTGCCAAGAGTATACTATATTCAATTCATAATCTTTAACATCTCTCTGGTATTTTTGTACCTTTCTTTCAGATAGAACTGTGTCAAGATTATCAATTGTCTCAATTAGTTGTTTCGTGTAGTCAATATATTTCTGAGTGGATTCAAAGGGTTTAAGTGTCTCAATAACATTATTAATTTCAACTAAGATCTGTTCCCTTTCTACTTTTTTGTGGTTTAATAACTGTTTCATCAATATTATAGAGCAGTTGGTTAAATTCTCATTCCATTCTTCCATAAATATTGGATTACTGAGCGCAAAGGAGGGGTATTTTTTCATTCTCAATCCCCTAGGTATTTTGCGTTCAGATATATAGAGTTCTAGGAACTCTATATCCCACCACAAATTAGTCTCCTTAAACCTCAATAGTTCTAATTTAGAAAATGCATTTGTAGTGTCATCCTCATTTTCCAGAACCAATGCCTGGTTATCACCTTTAAGTGCATTCTCCATAATGCGTTTTCTTTTTGTTTCATTTATAACCCCCGTGGGTACTAACATGGTTGCCATTATGGAGAGTGCACTCAAGTACAAAAATTACAATTTTAATATAATATGAACCAACAAAACCCTGATTATATCAGCTGAGATAAATCTAAATCAAGAGCAATCAAAAGAAAACAATAGCTGATTAATCTGAGGGAAACTTTAAACACATGTGGACTCCTACTAATATAAATCTGACTGTTGGCTTAAAATAGTGGGTTAAGTATAGAAAACTGGTACAATTGTGTAATAAACTCCAAAACTCTATATATAGGGTATGGATCTCAACATATCAGGTAAAAAATATATATATCAAGTATTTGTCCACATAGTGTCCATATGGTAATAATTTTTAAGTTCCAATATATAGTGCTTAGTTTGTGTATAATCCCAGCGCTGTGGAAAGTTCCAAAGTAATGGACCGTAGTGAGAATAAAGTTCCCTTAATGCAACCTCAGAGCCGGCACTATCCAGGTGTGCTAAGTAAAAAGCTGTAAAGTACCTTCAAATTTAGCGGATCAAACCAATGCTTTAAGTAGGCATACAGAACCAAACAGCCTCCTCCGAAGATCTCAGTAGGGCAAAAGCTCACCAGTTCCGACGGGGGAAGTATGTACCGTCTGTATCCACGTCTCTTGTCGTCCTCAATGGTCTGGAGCTCTGACGTCAAGATGATGTGCCGCGTCGCACATCAGGTACGCTGAACCGTGTCAGACGTGAAGTATGCGTAAGGAATACGTGCAGCGTCGCACGGAAGATCCACAGGAATGTACCAGGCGTCCACTGGGTCCCAAAGTTAGAAGGCTCCTAGGTCTAGATGCGGGTTCCAAGTAGCTCACGGTCAAAGCGGTATCTCATCCGCTGTATACAACAGGCAAGAAATCCCCAAAGGCGGGAAGGATTGAGACCGAAGCTACATCCAAAGTCAGTTCAAAACCAGTTTATTGGCAGAGTGCAGGTACAAAAGGTGAAGCCAGAGCAAAAACACCTGACTCGTTTCGCGCATGCGCACATGCACTTCATCAGAGGTGATGTGTTCAAGGTGTGAATGGGCTTATATACAGCAAAGTAGCCAATCCAGGTATCTTTAGGTAAATGGGTCAACAGTTACACCTGTAGTATGTGATAAGATCGTTTGCTGTAAACAAGGCATCCACTCAATCTTTCTCTTATAGATAAATATATATGTGTAAATAATTAAATTCTAACACTTCATATGTGGAAGTCTATAAGTGTGTATAAACATATATCGTGATATATTCAATAACAATTTTTTATATAAGCAATAGAAAAAATACAATTCATAAATACAACAATAACTAATAACTAATAATCTTAAGGATCTAAACATAAATAAATAAATAGATGATACTAATATATATATATATATGTGTGTGTGTTAATTTGTGTATATGCATACATATATATGTGTGTGTGTGTTAATTTGTGTATATACATATATATGTGTGTGTGTGTGTTAATTTGTGTATATATATATATATATATATATATATATATATGAGAGTTGAGGGTCCCAGACTGTAGCACTTATAGAATGGAGAAAACATAAACAAGAAACAATTTATGGTGCAGTATGTATAGTAACCAATATAGTAAAAAAGTAAGAATAGTGCTCACCTTTTTAAACCTCAAACATGTGAGGTTTGTGAGAAGCGTTGGCGGGAGTAGATCCCAGTCTTTATTACAGATGTTTGGTGCCTTATTGGAGTAAGGTATTCGGTAGAATATGGTGTTTCTTTTCTGTGCCTTTAGGATATCCTTCTCCTCTTGTGGAGTATGGTATCTTTTACTTTTGGTGTAGAAATTGCTTCTCCTCTCAGGAGTATGGTATCTTTTACTTTTGGTGTAGAAATTGCTTCTCCTCTCAGGAGTATGGTATCTTTTACTTTTGGTGTAGAAATTGCTTCTCCTCTCAGGAGTTTGGTAATTTCCTTTGGTAATAAATGGAAACCTCAGATGCGAGTATTAGGTTAAAAAATATTTTCCTTTTATTTAAACACAAACTGATGTCTGTGCTTGTAGATAAAAATTCTCAAAGAGGAATGAGAACAACTTTCAACAAAGAAAGGAAGGTATAAATGAAAGTCGCATACAAAGAGAGAAGCGCTCTACCAGGAACGAACAACAGCTCAGTGGCTTGTTCTATGGCGATTTACCACCCGGAGGCAGCCTCTTTTAGACCAGTGTGCTTTTCACAGAAGAAAACTTTCCTGAAGTATATCAGTCTGATCCCGCCAAGTAAGGTCAGTCCAGCCCCGAAATACCAGGCAATTCTCCTCTGAACAAGGAACATGACAACCCCAGACGATCGTTTCGGCCTCCTATGGGCCTCGTCAGTGAGGTGCAGCCACATTCCTCTAAGCACACTGGGCAAGAAGTCCACATCTGGTTTCCCCCATCACCCATAGGGAGACTTCCCCAGGGTCATAATAATTTGCATACAAAGAGAGAAGCGCTCTACCAGGAACGAACAACAGCTCAGTGGCTTGTTCTATGGCGATTTACCACCCGGAGGCAGCCTCTTTTAGACCAGTGTGCTTTTCACAGAAGAAAACATTCCTGAAGTATATCAGTCTGATCCCGCCAAGTAAGGTCAGTCCAGCCCCGAAATACCAGGCAATTCTCCTCTGAACAAGGAACATGACAACCCCAGACGATCATTTCGGCCTCCTATGGGCCTCGTCAGTGAGGTGCAGCCACATTCCTCTAAGCACACTGGGCAAGGAGTCCACGTCTGGTGTCCCCCATCACCCATAGGGAGACTTCCCCAGGGTCATAATAATTTGCATACAAAGAGAGAAGCGCTCTACCAGGAACGAACAACAGCTCAGTGGCTTGTTCTATGGCGATTTACCACCCGGAGGCAGCCTCTTTTAGACCAGTGTGCTTTTCACAGAAGAAAACATTCCTGAAGTATATCAGTCTGATCCCGCCAAGTAAGGTCAGTCCAGCCCCGAAATACCAGGCAATTCTCCTCTGAACAAGGAACATGACAACCCCAGACGATCGTTTCGGCCTCCTATGGGCCTCGTCAGTGAGGTGCAGCCACATTCCTCTAAGCACAATGGGCAAGGAGTCCACGTCTGGTTTCCCCCATCACCCATAGGGAGACTTCCCCAGGGTCATAATAATTTGCATACAAAGAGAGAAGCGCTCTACCAGGAACGAACAACAGCTCAGTGGCTTGTTCTATGGCGATTTACCACGCGGAGGAAGCCTCTTTTAGACCAGTGTGCTTTTCACAGAAGAAAACTTTCCTGAAGTATATCAGTCTGATCCCGCCAAGTAAGGTCAGTCCAGCCCCGAAATACCAGGCAATTCTCCTCTGAACAAGGAACATGACAACCCCAGACGATCGTATAAATGAAAGTCACTTGGAACAAACGATAAAAGTCACAATGATGTCAGTGATGTTGGCTTTTGAGTTCCATTTGCACAAGATGGATGAACAAACTAAAAATATTGAAGGTGAAAAATACCGATTTCAATTTGTTTTAATATAATGCATTGTTTTTAATTATTTTAATATATTGCATTGTTTATAACTGCCTCAACAGTATTGACTCTGTATTTATTCTATGTTTGTAACCAACATGGATTCATATATTTTTGTCATGTGGTAAATTGTATTATTAAAATTTCATTTTAATAACTGCTCATATGCTCATTATTGTGACCTTCACGTTAAGATTATTCAGACCCAGCCTCGTTCAGTTGGCGCTTTGGTGTTCACTAATTTAATACTTGCCAATATTTGGAGAAAATATTTTAGATCTGAGCACTTTCAGGGGATTATGTGGAGATAAACCTAATGGGGTTAGTTGTAACACTTATTGTCGGGTTTAACAATTCACTTCTATCCCTCTTTAAGGCTTTTTGGTATGCCCGACTAGGGATTTACGTGAGTAACCCCTGAGTAACAGTCTATCTCATAAGTCTTGTGCTGCTTTTTTAAAAGATTCATATGTGGAGCAATTTCTTCTGATATGAAGATATTCCCTAACCGGTAACCCTTTTATTGTAGAAGGATGATGGCTGCTCTATGCACTTAGAATATTATTGGCTGCTGTTGGCTTTCTATAAGAATCTGTTTCCAATTTCTCATTAATATTTCTAATAACACAATCTAGAAACTCCACTTTCTCTTTATCTGCTGTATACATTAGATGAAGACCAAATGGGTTGGAAATCAGTTCTTTAATGAAGTCCTGTAATCTCTCCACTGGTCCATTCCACACAGTGGTCAATCATGAATCTCTGAAAGAATATACTAAGCACATTTCCCACTGGTCCAGATACATTGATGATGTGTCCTTTGTGTGGAATGGACCAGTGGGAAATGTGCTTAGTATAGTCTTTCAGAGATTCATGATTGACCACTGTTTCCTCCCACCATCCCAAATAAATATTAGCATAGGTGGGGACAATGTGCCCCTCATCTGCAGGTAAAATCTGTCATCAAAAATGAAATAGTTATGGTCTAATACAAATTTCAGTAACCTGATGAGAAACTTTTTGGTTTCATCCTTCATGTTTCTGTCCTTCTGCAGATAATATGCTACTGCTTTGCTCCAAAAACTAAGGAATTATGATTACTCATATCTACAGTAAATTATTAACCCTGCATGGATACCATACTAATAAGATTTTAGCGTTTGTTAGTAATGAGGTGGTAACTATGGAGGGTTGTAAATACAATCACTGAGGTTATACTGTTATCACTACGATTAATATACGCTCAACTTAATGTACACGCTGTAAGTTGTATAATCACAGTGTGTTATGTATACAATAATTCCTCTCGTATAAAACCCAATGGGAAAATAACCAATCATACACAACCTTTTATAACTTAATTATAAGGAACGTCACTACATGGGGCTGAATGCTAACAATGGGTACATAGTTATATGGTTGAAAAGCGATGATATGAATCAATCAGGAAGCAACTATAGCATACACCCACAATGAGTGCAATCAGGAATCCGGAACGGTACAAAGGGGCGTGACAATATGACACAATGCGTCTGAATTGGTTGGTTATCCCAGATTAAGGCCTCTAGTTATCAAGCTGTCTACTTACCTGCATTCGCTGGCCCAATACGCTCACCTAAGATCGCCGCCGCGGACCTGAATATGTTTGCCAAAGTTATCAAGAAAGCTGTCAAGAAGCCGCGCACCAAGTACGGAGCAATGAGCAGCGGACTGTTGTTAACTGACAGTCATCGATCTCGCTGCTCATCGGCTTCTTTGCAGCTTTCTTGCTACCCTGTTACTAAGCACCCACACTATACTATACTGTTTTACCCCCTAAACCGCTGCTCACGGACCCTGCCGCAACTAAATAAACTTATTAACCCCAAAACCGCCACTCCTGGACCTCTCCGCAACTATAATAAATATATGAATCCCTAAAACGCCGATCCCTGTCCCTGCCACCACTATAAGAAAATTTACGAACCCCTAAACTGCCGCTCCTGGACCCCACCGCCACCTACATTATACCTATTAACCCCTAATCTGCCGCCCCCTATACCGCCGCCACCTACATAAAGTTATTAACCCTTATCCTGCTGATCCTGTACCCCGCCACAAATAAATTAAATGTTTAACCCCTAAATCACCATACCCGGAGCCCTCCATAACCTAAATTACATTTATTAACCACTATCCTGCCCCACCTACACCGCCGCCACCTACAGTACATTTATTAACCCCTAATCTACCCCCCTACACCACTACCAATATATTAAATTAATTAACCCCTAAACCTAAGACTAACCCTAACACCCCCTAACTTAAATATTATTTAAATTAATCTAAATAAATATTTCTCTAATTAAAGAAATTATTCCTATTTAAAACTAAATACTTACCTATAAAATAAACCCTAAGATAGCTACAATATAACTATTAGTTACATTATAGCTATTTTAGGATTTATATTTATTTTACAGGCAACTTTGTATTTATTTTAACTAGGTACAATAGCTATTAAATAGTTATTACCTATTTAATAGCTACCTAGCTAAAATAGGTACAAAATTACCTGTAAAATAAATCCTAACCTAAGTTACAATTACACCTAACACTACACTATCATTAAATAAATTAAATTAATTAACTACAATTACCTAACATTAAATACAATTAACTAATTAACTAAAAATAACTAAAGTCCAAAAAATAAAACTCTAAATTACAGAAAATAGAAAATATTACAAGAAGTTTAAACCAATCAGCCAATCAGATTGAGATCGCATTCAGCCGGAGGATGGACGTCACTTTTCAGCCCCCGCTTGGGCTTGGATCAAGACTTCGGAGGCTTGGATCAAGACTTCGGTGGACGGATCGGTGAACCCGGCGAGGTGAAGACAAGGTAGGGAGATCTTCACGGGCTTAGTGTTAGGTTTATTTAAGGGGGGTTTGGGTTAGATTAGGGGTATGTGGGTGGTGGGTTGTAATGTTGGGGGGGGGTATTGTATGTTTTTTTTACAGGCAAAAGAGCTGAATTCTTTGGGGCATGCCCCGCAAAGGGCCCTTTTCAGGGCTGGTAAGGTAAAAGAGCTTTGAACTTTTTTAATTTTAGAATAGGGTAGGGCATTTTTTTATATTTGGGGGTCTTTGTTATTTTATTAATGGGCTTAGAGTAGGTGTAATTAGTTTAAAATTGTTGTAATATTTTTCTAATGTTTGTAAATATTTTTTTATTTTTTGTAACTTAGTTCTTTTTTATTTTTTGTACTTTAGTTAGTTTATTTCATTGTATTTATTTGTAGGCATTGTATTTAATTAATTTATTGATAGTGTAGTGTTAAGTCCAAAAAATAAAAAACTCAAAATTACAGAAAATAAAAAATATTACAAGAAGTTTAAACTAATTACACCTAAATTAAGCCCCTAATAAAATATTAAAGGCCCCCAAAATAATAAAATTCCCTACCCTATACTAAATTACAAATAGTCCTTAAAAGGGTCTTTTGCAGGGCATTGCCCCAAAGTAATCAGCTCTTTTACCAGCCCTTAAAAGGGCCTTTTGCGGGGCATTGCCCCAAAGTAATCAGCTCTTTTACCTGTAAAAAAAAGAAATACAACCCCCCCAACATTAAAACCCACCACCCACACACCCAACCCTACTCTAAAACCCACCCAAACCCCCCTTAAAAAAACTAACACTAACCCCTTGAAGATCACCCTATCTAGAGCCATCTTCACCCAACTGGGCACAAGTCTTCATCCGATCTGGCCAGAAATCTTCCTTGAATCCGGGCAGAAGAGGTCCTACAAGCAGCAGTCTTTATCCAAGCGGCATCTTCTATCTTCAATCAACCGGAGCGGAGAGGGTCCATCTTCAATCCAGCCAACGCGGAGCTATCCTCTTCTTCCGATGTCCTAACAATAAATGAAGGTTCCTTTAAATGACGTCATCCAAGATGGCGGACCTCGAATTCCGATTGGCTGATAGGATTCTATAAGCCATTCGGAATTAAGGTAGGAAAAATCTGATTGGCTGAGGTAATCAGCCAATCGGATTGAAGTTCAATCCGATTGGCTGATCCAATCAGCCAATAGAATGCGAGGTCAATTGGACCCGCTCCGGTTGATTGAAGATAGAAGATGCCGCTTGGATAAAGACTTCTGCCGCTTGAAGGACCTCTTCTGCCCGGATTTGAGGAAGATTTCTGGCCGGATTGGATGAAGACTTGTGCCCGGCTGGGTGAAGACGGCTCAAGGTAGGGTGATCTTCAAGGGGTTAGTTTTAGGTTTTTTAAGGGGGGTTTGGGTGGGTTTTAGAGTAGGGTTGGGTGTGTGGGTGGTGGGTTTTAATGTTGGAGGGGTTGTATTTCTTTTTTTTACAGGTAAAAGAGCTGATTACTTTGGGGAAATGCCTAGCAAAAGGCCCTTTTAAGGGCTGGTAAAAGAGCTGAATACTTTGGGGCAATGCCCCGCAAAAGGCCCTTTTAAGGGCTATTTGTAATTTACTATAGGGTAGGGAATTTTTTTTATTTTGGGGGGCTTTTTTATTTTATTAGGGGGCTTAATATAGGTGTAATTAGTTTAAACTTCTTATAATTTTTTTTTATTTTCTGTAATTTAGAGGGTTTTTTTGTACTTTAGTTATTTTTAGTTAATTATATTTAATGTTAGGTAATTGTAGTTAATTAATTTAATTTATTTAATGATAGTGTAGTGTTAGGTGTAATTGTAACTTAGGTTAGGAATTATTTTACAGGTAATTTTGAATTTATTTTAGCTAGGTAGCTTTTAAATAGTTAATAACTATTTAATAGCTATTATACCTAGTTAAAATAAATACAAAGTTGCCTGTAAAATAAATATAAATCCTAAAATAGCTACAATGTAATTATCAATTATATTGTAGCTATCTTATGGCTAGATTTAGAGTTCTGCGGCCAAAGGGGTGCATTAGCTACGCATGCTTTTTTCCCCCCCGCACCTTTTAAATACCGCTGGTATTTAGAGTTCACAGAAGGGCTGCGTTAGGCTCCAAAAAAGGGAGCGTAGAGCATATTTACTGCCACTGCAACTCTAAATACCAGCGTTGCTTACGGACGCGGCCAGCTTAAAAAACGTGCTTGTGCACGATTCCCCCATAGAAAACAATGGGGCTGGTTGAGCTGAAAAAAAAACTAACACCTGCAAAAAAGCAGCGTTCAGCTCCTAACGCAGCCCCATTGTTTCCTATGGGGAAACAATTCCTATGTCTGCACCTAACACCCTAACATGAACCCCGAGTCTAAAAACCCCTAACCTTACACTTATTAACCCCTAATCTGCCGCCCGCTATCGCTGACCCCTGCATATTATTATTAACCCCTAATCTGCCGCTCCGTACACCGCTGCAAACTGCAATATACCTATGTACCCCTAATCTGCTGCCCCTAACACCGCCGACCCCTATATTATATTTATTAACCCCTAATCTGCCGCCCCGCTATCGCTGACCCCTGCATATTATTATTAACCCATAATCTGCCGCTCCGTACACCGCCGCAACCTACATTATACCTATTTACCCCTAATCTGCTGCCCCTAACACCGCCGACCCCTATATTATATTTATTAACCCCTAATCTGCCGCCCCCAACGTCGCCTCCACCTACCTACAATAATTAACCCCTAATCTGCCGACCGGATCTCACCGCTACTATAATAAATGTATTAACCCCTAAAGCTAAGTCTAACCCTAACACTAACACCCCCCTAAATTAAATATAATTTAAATCTAACGAAATAAATTAACTCTTATTAAAAAAATGAATCCTATTTAAAGCTAAATACTTACCTGTAAAATAAACCCTTATATAGCTACAATATAAATTATAATTATATTGTAGCTATTTTAGGATTAATATTTATTTTACAGGCAACTTTGTAATTATTTTAACCAGGTACAATAGCTATTAAATAGTTAATAACTATTTAATAGTTACCTAGTTAAAATAATTACAAAATTACCTGTAAAATAAATCCTAACCTAAGTTACAATTAAACCTAACACTACACTATCAATAAATTAATTAAATAAAATACCTACAATTAAATACAATTAAATAAACTAACTAAAGTACAAAAAATAAAAAAGAACTAAGTTACAAAAAATAAAAAAATATTTACAAACATTAGAAAAATATTACAACAATTTTAAACTAATTACACCTACTCTAAGCCCCCTAATAATGTAACAAAGACCCCCAAAATAAAAAATCAGCCAATCAGATTCAAGTTCAATCCGATTGGCTGATCCAATCATCCAATCAGATTGAGATCGCATTCTATTGGCTGTTCTGATCAGCCAATAGAATGCGAGCTCAATCTGATTGGCTGATCGGATCAGCCAATCGGATTGAACTTGAATCTGATTGGCTGATTCAATCAGCCAATCAGAATTTTCCTACCTTAATTCCGATTGGCTGATAGAATCCTATCAGCCAATCGGAATTCGAGGGACGCCATCTTGGATGACGTCCCTTAAAGGAACCGTCATTCGTCGGGAAGTCGTCGGTGAAGATGGATGGATCCGCGCTGGAGGTCTTGAAGATCAGCCGGTCGTCATCGGATTGAAGAACATAGAAGATGCGGCTTGGATGAAGATGTTTGCCGGTCCGGATGTCCTCTTCTGCCCGCTTGGATCAAGACTTCAGCCGGAGGATGGACGTCACTTTTCAGCCCCCGCTTGGGCTTGGATCAAGACTTCGGAGGCTTGGATCAAGACTTCGGTGGACGGATCAGTGAACCCGGCGAGGTGAAGACAAGGTAGGGAGATCTTCAGGGGCTTAGTGTTAGGTTTATTTAAGGGGGGTTTGGGTTAGATTAGGGGTATGTGGGTGGTGGGTTGTAATGTTGGGGGGGTATTGTATGTTTTTTTTACAGGCAAAAGAGCTGAATTCTTTGGGGCATGCCCCACAAAGGGCCCTTTTCAGGGCTGGTAAGGTAAAAGAGCTTTGAACTTTTTTAATTTTAGAATAGGGTAGGGCATTTTTTTATTTTGGGAGTCTTTGTTATTTTATTAATGGGCTTAGAGTAGGTGTAATTAGTTTAAAATTGTTGTAATATTTTTCTAATGTTTGTAAATATTTTTTTATTTTTTGTAACTTAGTTCTTTTTTATTTTTTGCACTTTAGTTAGTTTATTTAATTGTATTTGTCATGAACCAAGCCTCCAGACTAAAAAGAAAAAGAAAAGGTCTGGGAGGCATTCTGCTAAGAAGGGCTGTATAGGGATTTGAACCTGTGGCTCTGTGGTTGCTATTTCTGTTTGCTTACATGTTGAGCCACAGCCAGTTCCAACAATAGCATGGATCTTAAAAGATCTGATAAATAACTATTTGCCTTACTTGTTATTACACCTGTGCAACACACAGGTGTTCTCAATTCTGGAATTAATCAGAACCAACCCTGTGCAAAACCTCCCTATTTAAGGATGGCTTTTAGTCTGCATTAGTGTCTTCACATTGGATCTGTTTTGTCAAGTCAGAACCTGTTTCCTGTACTTCTTTGGAGAACCTTTGCACCTGTTTACAAGGTATTACCAGGAGAAAGCCTTTACCTTTAAACCTGTTACCAATCTTCAAGTTTGTTTCCTGCACTCAGCAATTACAAGGAGAGAGACTTTACCTTTAAACCTGTTACCAGTTTGCAAGTTGTTTCCTGCATTGTGCAATTCCTGCACTCAGCAATTTCAAGGAGAGAGACTTTACCTTTAAACCTGTTACCAGTTTGCAAGTTGTTTCCTGCATTGTGCAATTCCTGCACTCAGCAATTACAAGGAGAGAGACTTTACCTTTAAACCTGTTACCAGTTTGCAAGTTGTTTCCTGCATTGTGCAATTCCTGCACTCAGCAATTACAAGGAGAGAGACTTTACCTTTAAACCTGTTACCAGTTTGCAAGTTGTTTCCTGCATTGTGCAATTCCTGCACTCAGCAATTACAAGGAGAGAGACTTTACCTTTAAACCTGTTACCAGTTTGCAAGTTGTTTTCTGCCTTGTGCAATTCCTGGACTCAGCAATTACAAGGAGAAAGACTTTACCTTTAAACCTGCTACCTGTTTACAAGTTGTTTTCTGCCTTGTGCAAATCTTACATTTCAGTTATTACCAAGAGAAAGACTTTCCTTTTTGAATCTGCATCTCTGCTTACTAGTTTTCTTTATTTTCACTCCTGCTGTATGTGGTCTTAACATACCTGAGTAGCATATTTAAATATTCTGCAAGTATTTGCTTAAACAAAGTATTTTGTTGTTTAAATAAATTTGTTTTCATTTTCAATCAGTATGGCTTCTACTAATCTTCCTTTAAAGCAACTGTTCCAGACAATGAGGCTCTCACATGCTATCCTGAGACAGAACATGACAGTATTTAATTGTAGGTATTGCATTTAATTTATTTATTGATAGTGTAGTGTTAGGTTTAATTGTAACTTAGGTTAGGATTTATTTTACAGGTAATTTTGTAATTATTTTAACTAGGTAGCTATTAAATAGTTATTAACTATTTAATAGCTATTGTACCTGGTTAAAATAAATACAAAGTTGCCTGTAAAATAAATATTAATCCTAAAATAGCTACAATATAATTATAATTTATATTGTAGCTATATTAGGATGTATTTTACAGGTAAGTATTTAGCTTTAAATAGGATTAATTTATTTAATAAGAGTTAATTTATTTTGTTAGATTTAAATTATATTTAACTTAGGGGGGTGTTAGGGTTAGACTTAGCTTTAGGGGTTAATACATTTATTATAGTAGCGGGGCGGTCCGGTCGGCAGATTAGGGGTTAATAAGTGTAGGTAGGTGGCGGCGACGTTGGGGGCGGCAGATTAGGGGTAAATAAATATTATGTAGGTGTCGGCGGTATTAGGGGCAGCAGATTAGGGGTACATAGGGATAATGTAGGTTGCGGCGGTGTACGGAGCGGCAGATTAGGGGTTAAAAAAAATATGCCTGTGTCAGCGATAGCGGGGGCGGCAGATTAGGGGTTAATAAATATTATGTAGGGGTCGGCGATGTTAGGGGCAGCAGATTAGGGGTACATAGGGATAACGTAGCTGGCGGCGGTGTACGGAGCAGCAGATTAGGGGTTACATTTTTTTAATAGAGTGGCGGCGATGTGGGGGGACCTCGGTTTAGGGGTACATAGGTAGTTTATGGGTGTTAGTGTACTTTAGAGCACAGTAGTTAAGAGCTTTATGAACCGGCGTTAGCCCAGAAAGCTCTTAACTACTGACTTTTTTCTGCGGCTGGAGTTTTGTCGTTAGATTTCTAACGCTCACTTCAGCCAAGACTCTAAATACAGGCGTTAGAAAGATCCCATTGAAAAGATATGATGCACAAATGGCGTAGGGGGATCTGCGGTATGGAAAAGTCGCGCCTGCAAAGTGAGCGTTAGACCCTTTCCTGACTGACTCCAAATACCAGCGGGCTGTAAAAACCAGCGTTAGGAGCCTCTAACGCTGGTTTTGACGGCTACCGCCCAACTCTAAATCTAGGCCTAAGGGTTTATTTTATAGGTAAGTATTTAGTTTTAAATAGGATTAATTTATTTAATTAGAGGAATATTTATTTAGATTAATTTAAATAATATTTAAGTTAGGGGGGTGTTAGGGTTAGGGTTAGACTTTTAGGTTTAGGGGTAAAATCATTTAATATATTAGCGGCGGTGTAGGGGGGTAGATTAGGGGTTAATAAATGTACTGTAGGTGGCAGCGGTGTACGGGGGGCAGGATAGGGGTTAATAAATGTAATAATGTAATGTAGGGGTTCATATATTTATTATAGTGGCGGCAGGGTCCGGGAGCGGCGGTTTAGGGGTTAATATGTATAAAGTAGGTGGCGGCGGTGTAGGGGGGACAGATTAGGGGTGTTTAGACTCGGGGTACATGTTAGGGTGTTAGGTGCAGACACTTCCCATAGAAATCAATGGGATATCAGGCAGCAGCGAACATGAGCTCTCACTGCTGTCAGACTCCCATTGATTCCTATGGGATCTGCCGCCTCCAAGGCGGCGGATTGAACACCAGGTATGCTGGGCCGGAATAGTGGCGAGCGTACCTGGTTGTTCTTTGATAACTAGCAAAAGTAGTCAGATTGTGCCGAACTTGCGTTCGGAACATCTGTAGTGACGTAACCATCGATCTGTGTCGGACTGAGTCCGGCGGATCGGAGCTTACGTCACTAGATTCTACTTTTGCCGGTCTGTAGGGCTTGATAACTATGGCGAATCAGCCTCGCCACAAATACGCTGCGGAATTCCAGCGTATTTGCGGTTGATGGCTTGATAACTAGAGGCTTAAAGGGTTTTTTAAAGCGGCTCACACAGGTACTCGGCTTGTCATTTTTCTCATATAACTAGGGAACTCCTCTCCTTATCATGACTATCAGCTTCTATATAATGTTAGCGTGTGGTGCAGTAATTATTTTAACGTAACTCAAGAGCAAATCACAATTGTAAATGTCACATAAGATGAAAAGGCATCTGCACAAATAAACCTGTATGTAATGTAGGTTTGCAACATTACAGTTCTCATAATCAACAGAGAATATACTTGCTGATACTCAGCTTCCTATCGGATAATGCTCAGTGAGCGTGCAATGTCTCAGCTACTGCAACAAACAGAGAATATACTTGCTGATACTCTGTCCAGCTTCCTGTCGAATACCGCTCATTGAGTGTGACGTACTAAACCGGATTTCCACATGTACCAGTTGTTAGAGGCTGTTGAAAACACGGGATACAATCTCAGGGAGACCCAAGAATACGGTGGATTTTAAAAAGACCGCCTCGGTAAGACACTCTGACGCGAGTTTTGGGACTCCGGCCTTTCTCAAGGAGTATGATACGTCATAGTGTTCACTGCCTCTTGTAGTTCATGTCTTGCTTGTGATTGGATCACAAGTAACACACATTCCTTACGTATATATCATGCACACAATTACTCTAACTAATCAAACACACTACTTTAAACCACTCTATATACAAAAACAGAATTGAGGGCAATAGGAAAATATATTATGCAGTAATCTATTTCTAATAACATATTACAGAATCACATCTATGACGTCAAACTTATCAAAAAACGTTACACAGAATCAGCTGATCATTATCTATACCTATATACAATTGGTCATATTCCCAACATAGTGAATCCAGCTATAAGATAATCATTCATGCTTAACCCTAGCCTGGCATCCCTATATATATAATATTATTATTATCATTTATTTGTATAGCGCCGCCAAATACAACAGATAGGAATAGTAGAATACCTGATATATCTAAATAAAGAAATCTCAAATTTATATATCTATTTAAGCCCCTAGGGGTGAGCATATCTAATTAGAATTACAAAAGTATATCTTTTGACCCTACCAGTAAGATTTTGAGAAAAATTACGTCATTAGTTGATTTGGCTAAAGAGAGAGATTTAATTACTACCCAACAAGCAAAGTTTTTGGTTAAAATGTATCCCATAATATCAGTTTTTTATATACTGCACAAGATTTATAAGAATTTATATGATCCACCTGGGCGCCCCATTGTGGCAGGGACAGATTCAGTCTATTGCTAATTTTGTTGATCATTTAATTAGACCTCTACTGGGGAGTGTCACCTTGTATCTTCAAGATACTGTTGAATTTTTGAAAAAGGTGGCATCTTTACGAGTACCAACAGATAGCATATTAGTGACTATGGACATTTCCAGTCTGTATTCCTGTATCCTGCATAATCTTGGCATAGGATGTGTCCTCTACTATATTGAGAAAGAGGGAGTATATACTCCATCTGAACGAGGTTTGATCATAGATCTATTAGATATCATTTTGTATGATAACTATTTCATGTTTGAGGATACCTTCTATGTCTAGACCCAGGGTACAGCTATAGGCCTCTAGTATAAAGTTATTAACCCCTAATCCGCTGCTCCTAGACCCCGCTGCAACTATAATAAATATATTAACCCATAAACCGCTGCTCCCGGACCCCGCCGCAACTATAATAAATATGTTAACCCCTAAACCGCTGCTCCTAGACCCCGCCGCAACTATAATAAATATGTTTGTTAACCCCTAAACCGCCGCTCCTAGACTCCGCCGCAACTATAATAAATATGTTAAACCCTAAACCGCCGCTCCCGGACCCCGCTGCCACCTACATAATACCTATTAACCCCAAATCGCCCCCCCTATACCGCCGCCACCTATAATAAATGTATTATCCCCTATACTACCCCCCTACACCGCCACCACTATAATAAAATTATTAACCCCTAAACCTAAGTCTAACACTAACCCTAACACCCCCTAACTTAAATATTAATTAAATAAATCTAAATAATATTACTCTTATTAATTAAATTAATCATATTTAAAACTAAATACTTACCTATAAAATAAACCCTAATATAGCTACAATATAACTAATAGTTACATTGTAACTATTTTAGTTTTTTTTTTTTTTTTTTTACAGGCAAGTTTGTATTTATTTTAACTAGGTACAATAGCTATTAAATAGTTATTAACTATTTAATAGCTACCTAGTTAAAGTAAAGACAAATTTACCTGTAAAATAAAAACTAACCTAAGTTACAATTACACCTAACACTACACTATCATTAAATAAATTATTCCAATTTAAAACTAAATACTTACCTGTAAAATAAACCCTAAGATAGCTACAATGTAATTAATAATTACATTGTAGCTATCTTAGGATTTATATTTATTTTACAGGTAACTTTGTATTTATTTTAGCTAGTTAGAATAGTTATTAAATAGTTATTAACTATTTAATAACTACCTAGCTAAAAGAAATACAAAATTACCTGTAAAATAAATCCTAACCTAAGTTACAATTAAACCTAACACTACACTATCATTAAATTAATTAAATAAATTAGCTACCAATACCTACAATTAAATACAATTAAATAAACTAAACTAAATTACAAAAAAACAAACACTAAATTACAGAAAATAAAAAAATATTACAAGAATTTAAAATTAATTACACCTTATCTAAACCCCCTAATAAAATAAAAAAACAAAATAATAAAAGTCCCTACCCTATTCTACATTACAAAGTAATCAGCTCTTTTACCAGCCCTTAAAAGGGCTTTTTGCGGGGCATTGCCCCAAAGTAATCAGCTCTTTTACCTGTGAAAAAAATACACCCCCCAACATTAAAACCCACCACCCACATACCCCTACTCTAACCCACCCAAACTTCCCTTAAATAAACCTAACACTACCCCCCTGAAGATCTCCTTAACTTGAGTCGTCTTCACCCAGCCGGGCTGAAGTCTTCATCCGATGGGGCAGAAGAGGACATCCAGACCGGCAGAAGTCTTCATCCTATCCGGGTAGAAGAGGACATCCAGATCGGCAGACATCTTCATCCAAGCGGCATCTTCTATCTTCATCCATCCGACGAGGAGCGGCTCCATCTTGAAGACCTCCGGCGCGGAACATCCTTCTAGGCCGATGCACTAACGACAAATGAATATTCCTTTAATTGACATCATCCAAGATGGTGTCCCTCGAATTCCGATTGGCTGATAGGATTCTATCAGCCAATCGGAATTAAGGTTGGAAAAATCTGATTGGCTGATTCAATCAGCCAATCAGATTGAAGTAATGTAGAATAGGGTAGGGAGTTTTATTATTATTTTTTTATTTTATTTTATTAGGGGGCTTAGATTAGGTGTAATTAGTTTAAAATTCTTGTAATATTTTTTTATTTTCTGTAATTTAGTGTTTGTTTTTTGTATTTTAGTTTAGTTTACTTAATTGTGTTTAATTTTAGGTATTTGTAGCTACTTTATTTAATTAATTTAATGATAGTGTAGTGTTAGGTTTAATTGTAACTTAGGTTAGGATTTATTTTACAGGTAATTTTGTATTTCTTTTAGCTAGGTAGTTATAAAATAGTTAATAACTATTTAATAACTATTGTACCTAGTTAAAATAAATACAAAGTTGCCTGTAAAATAAAAATAAATCCTAAAATAGTTACAATGTAACTTTTAGTTATATTGTAGCTATATTAGGGTTTATTTTATAGGTAAGTATTTAGTTTTAAATAGGAATAATTTAGTTAATTATATTAATATTATTTAGATTTATTTAATTAATATTTAAGTTAGGGGGGTGTTAGGGTTAGTGTTAGACTTAGGTTTAGGGGTTAATAATTTTATTATAGTGGCGGCGGTGTAGGGGGGGGCAGGATAGGGGTTAATACATTTATTATAGGTGGTGGCTTTTTTATTTTATTAGGGAGATTAGATTAGGTGCAATTAGTTTAAACTTCTTGTAATTTTTTTATTTTTTGTAATTTAGTTTAGTTTATTTAATTGTATTTTATTTTAGATAATTGTAGTTAATTTATTTAATTAATTTATTGATAGTGTAGTGTTAGGTGTATTTGTAACTTAGGTTAGGATTTATTTTACAGGTAATTTTGCAATTATTTTAACTAGGTAGCTATTAAATAGTTATTAAATATTTAATAGCTATTGTACCTAGTTAAAATAAATACAAAGTTGCCTGTAAAATAAATATAAACCCTAAAAGAGCTACAATGTAATTATTAATTTTATTGTAGCAATCTTAGGGTTTATTTTATAGGTAAGTATTTAGTTTTAAATAGGAATAATTTAGTTAATTATATTAATATTATTTAGATTTATTTAATTAATATTTAAGTTAGGGGGGTGTTAGGGTTAGTGTTAGACTTAGGTTTAGGGGTTAATAATTTTATTATAGTGGCGGCGGTGTGGGGGGGCAGGATAGGGGTTAATACATTTATTATAGGTGGTGGCGGTATAGGGGGGGCAGGATAGGGGTTAATACGTTTAATATAGGTGGTGGTGGGGTCTGGGAGCGGCGGTTTAGGGGTTAACATGTTTAATATAGTTGCGGCGGGGTCCGGGAGCGGCAGGAGGGGGTTAATAAGTTTATGTAGGTTGCGGCGGTATAGGGGGCAGCAGATTAGGGGTTAATATGTATAATGTAGGTGGCAGTGGGGTCCGGGAGCAGCAGTTTAGGGGTTAACATGTTTAATATAGTTGCGGCGGGGTCCAGGAGCGGCGGTTTAGGGGGTAATAAATTTATTTAGTTGCGGTGGTGTAGGGGGGGGGCAGATTAGGGGTGTTTAGACTCGGGGTACATGTTAGGGTATTAGGTGCAGACATCTCCCATAGGAATCAATGGGATATCGGGCAGCAGCGAACATGAGCTCTCGCTGCTGTCAGACTCCCATTGATTCCTATAGGATCCGCCGCCTCCAGGGCCGCGGATTGAAATCCAGGTACGCTGGCCCCGAATTGTGGCTAGCGTACCTGGTAGTAGTTTAATAACTACCAAAAGTAGTCAGATTGTGCCGAACTTGCATTTGGAACATCTGTAGTGACGTAAGCATCGATCTGTGTCGGACTGAGTCCGGCGGATCCAAGCTTACGTCACTAGATTCTACTTTTGCCGGTCTGTAGGGCATGATAACTAGGTCGAATCAGCCTGGCCACAAATACGCTGCGGAATTCCAGTGTATTTGAGGTTGACGGCTTGATAACTAGAGGCCATGGGCTCAAATGTCGCACCCACATATGTTAATTAGTTTGTGGAATGTTTTGAGGAACAAAATATCTATTTACTGGATGAATTTAAAGAGCATGCAGTATGTTGGTATTAGTATATAGATGACATATTCTTTATATGGACAGGGGACCTATCATCACTGAATACCTTTAGAGATAGTTTGAATAATAAAACTGACTCTCTGAAATTTACCATGGAATATAGTGTTGAGAGAGTTAGTTTACTTGATACTATGGTTATTAAAAAAAAGTAATGCCGGGGGGCATGTGCGGATGACGTGTCAGTAGCTCTGTAAGCTGCAGAGGATATATATTAAATATTGCCAGAATTCTTTATCATCAAAGCCTGAAAGCTATGTATTTTTTCGGATGAGAGGGTACTGAGCATGGCCATATAACTCCTTTACCAATTCACCTCAAGAGACCTAAAATGGACAGGCAGAAACGCGGCATGGTCTAATGGGTCTAATGCGCAGCATTCATATATCCTCCCCCCGGCTTCCTGGGTAAAAGAACTACAATGGAGCCAGCTGTACATTCGGTAGCAATTTACCTACTACTGCGATGCGTGGTCCTGCTAGGATCCGCCA
Source organism: Bombina bombina (assembly GCF_027579735.1). Lineage (NCBI taxonomy): Eukaryota > Metazoa > Chordata > Amphibia > Anura > Bombinatoridae > Bombina > Bombina bombina. The sequence continues at coordinate 1,284,961,365 of NC_069501.1, read as the reverse complement.
TTAAGTCCCAACACCTAAATGCAGATATCTGTACATTGATAAACCCGCATTTCATTTGTGCCCTTCTCCTCCTATCAAGGGCTGTAAATTCCCCTCTGTGTTATATATACCACTTGCTAATATTAGCACTTGAAGTAGCAGCTCGAGGGTCTCTGCTATTTTTACATAAGTCAGCTATATATAGCTATAAACATCATAGCTGCGATATCTGTATGTGATTATATTTCACCTTTTAAGTTACCCAATAGCTAATGGTTTCACTCCATGTAAACATCCATAGAACTGTTGATGGTGGTTCTATGAGTAAGCTCCCTCGGACGTGAAACAAGTAAGAACAGCTGAGCCCCTCCATATGTGTTTCTGTGACCGTTACCTGTTTTAATGGACAATAAAGATTCTTTTTCAACTGCTGTGAGTAGCCGGCATATTTTTCTTCATGGTGGTTAATATTCCCTACTTATCTTGCTTTGCCAGGTTATTTCTGTTATCTTACTCAGCAACTAAATGTTTATGCACATGTATGACGACTATGTAACACATCACAAAAATAAGCCCTCTACCTTATAAAACATTGAGCCCTTTGCACTGCAGCTGACCCCCCCCTTTCCTCCATAGTTCCCTATTGTCACTCTTAGAACGTTGATCATATGACAAGCGGGACTAAACAATACCCCAAAATGGACAAGACGTTACCACCAGCTTATAGTTAAGTGTTATTGTAGTATTCCTCTTTACCATTTACCTACTTTCTACAACACTACTCAACACAAGAAAGGAGGATACCTATAACTTTATAATATACTCTGTGAAATATATTGTGACTAATGAGAACCCCGTTAGGCTGACTGCTAACATTGCTAATCTAACTGTCGCCTAGGTATAGGGCCTGTACCTAGGGGATAAGGTATACAGGAGATTATAGACTACAAATATTTCACTATACTATCACTACATCTTTGCCCTAGACCTACATAAACGTTCTAAATTGTTTGATATTGAATATGTATAGGTTCCTTCGCTCTATCTGTAAAATGTAGAAATATATTACAGTACATTGGCAGCTCCTTACTAGAGGCAACATTCTTCTGTTTAGATACACAATGTCTCACTGTTAATCCTGACAGGCACAATATTATTAGTCAGTGGTCTCTATTGGTGGAGTTGCCTCTTGCTATTATGCTATTATATACAGTTTAGGCACCTCTGACAATTTCCATGATTTTCATTTATAAATAATTGGGTGTTTGGATCAGAAATTTCATTTTGATCTATCAAATAACTGAAGGACACAGTAATATTTCAGTAGTGAAATGAGGTTTATTGGATTAACAGAAAATGTGCAATATGCATCAAAACAATGTGCATACATTTGGGCACCCTTGTCTTTTTGTTGATTTGAATACCTGTAACTACCTAGCACTGATTAATTGGAACACACAATTGGTTTGGTGAGCCCATTAAGCCTTGAACTTCATAGACAGGTGCATCCAATCATGAGAAAAGGTATTAGAGGTGGCCAATTGCAAGTTGTTGTTCTCTTTGACTCTCCTCTGAAGAGTGACAACATGGGGGCCTCAAAACAACTCTCAAATGACCTGAAAACAAAGATTATTCAACATTATGGTTTAGGGGAAGGCTACAAAAAGCTATTGCAGAGATTTAAGCTGTCAGTGTCCACTGTGAGGAACATAGTGAGGAAATTGAAGACCACATGCACAGTTCTTGTTAAGGCCAGAAGTGGCATGCCTAGTAAAATATTGGAGAGACAAAGGCAAAGGATGGTGAGAACGGTCAAAAACAGCCCACACACCACCTCCAAAGACCTGGAACATCATCTTGCTGCAGATGGTGTCACTGTGCATCCTTCAACAATTCAGCGCACTTTGCACAAGGAGAAGCTGTATGGGAGAGTGATGCGGAAGAAGCCTTTTTCTGCACACACGCCACAGAGTCGCTTGAGGTATGCAAATGCACATTTGGACAAGCCAGCTTAAATTTGGAAGAAGCTGCTGTGGACTGATGAAACAAAGATTGAGTTATTTGGACATTACAAGGGGAGTTATGCATAGCGGCAAAAAAATACAGCGTTCCAAGACAAACACAGCATTCCAAGACAAATTTGGTGGATGTTCCATCATGTTGTGGGGCTATGTGGCCAGTGCCGGTACATGGATTCCAATCAATATCAGCAGATATTTGAGAATAATGTTGAGGAATCAGTTACAAAGTTGAAGATACGCCGGGGCTGGATATTTCAACAAGACAACGACCCAAAGCACTGCTCAAAATCTACTCTGGCATTTATACAGAGGAACAAGTACAATGTTCTGGAATGGCCATCCCAGTCCCCAGACCTGAATATCATTGAAAATCTGTGGGGTGATTTGAAGCAGGCTGTTCATGATCGGCAACCATCAAACCTTACTGAACTGGAGATGTTTTGCAAGGAGGAATGGTCCAAAAGACCTTCATCCAGACACTCATTACAGGCTATAGGGAGCGTCTAGAGGCTTTTATTTCTGCTAAATGAGGCTCTACTAAATATTGATGCAATATTTTTGTTGTGGTGCCCAAATTTATGCACCTGTCTAATTTAGGTTTGATGCATATTGCACATTTTCTGTTAATCCAATAAACCTAATTTCACTACTGAAATATTACTGTGTCCTTCAGTTATTTGATAGATCAAAATAAAATTGCTGATCCAAACACCCAATTATTTATAAATGAAAATCATGGAAATTGTCAGGGGTGCCTAAACTTTTGCATATGACTGTATATATGCAGGTATGGGGTAATTGGTTTGCTCTAACTCACTGAACATTTCTAGGTCTCCTGATGATGTTCTTACGTTTGATATATAAGGTTATAATCTCCTTGCCGTTCAATATATCACAGAAACCCCCTTATTCCTCTTGAAAGTTTGCTGGCATGATATAAACTCACTTACTCCTTTATCATATCACCACGAGATATTAAATACTAGTTACCATTTTGAATTGATGGTTTAAAAGAGACGGTCTTATTTAAGTTACTTATTTAGGAAAAATCCGATTGGTTGATTTAATCAGCCAATCGGATTGAAGTTCAATCCAATTGGCTGATTGGATCAGCCAATAGAATTTACCTCGCATTCTATTGGCTGATCCAATCAGCCAATCAGATTGAACTTCAATCCGATTGGCTGATTAAATTAACCAATCGTATTTTTCCTACCTTAATTCTGATTGGCTGATAGAATCTTATCAGCCAATCGGAATTCGAGGGACGCCATCTTGGATGATGTCATTTAAAGGAATATTCATTCGTCGTTAGTCCGTCAGCCTAGAAGGATGTTCTGCGCCGGAGGTCTTCAAGATGGAGCCATTCCTCGTCGGATGAATGAAGATAGAAGATGCCGCTTGGATGAAGACGTCTGCCGGTCCGGATGTCCTCTTGTGCCCAGATAGGATGAAGACTTCTGCTGCTCTGGATGTCCTCTTCTGGCCCATCGGATGAAGACTTTGGCCCGGCTGGGTGAAGACGGCTCAAGGTAGGGTGATCTTCAATGGGGTAGTGTTAGGTTTTTTTAAGGGGGGATCGGGTGGGTTTTAGAGTAGGGGTGTGTGGGTGGTGGGTTGTAATGTTGGGAGCAGCGGTTTAGGGGTTAATACACTTTATTAGGTATTGCGGTGGGGGATTGCGGTTGACAGGTAGATAAACATTGCACATGCGTTAGATGTTAGTTGTTTTTTTGCAGAAATTTTAGGGAGTTACGGTGCTTTATTACTCAGCGCAAGGCCTGCTAAGGGTGCATTTTATGGCGATATTGAAAATGGAGTAAGATTTCTCCATTTTCGCCACGTAAGGCCTTGCGCTGGATATTGGATACCAAATTGCGCGGGTTTTATATGTTAGTCTATGGAGAAAAAAACTACGTCTGACGGGTGAAATATACGTGCCGCATTTATATGCAGTGCTGTATATAGGATACCAAACCCGTGCAAAAACCGCCGTCACCGGCTTTTACAGGCGACGCTGCATATAAGATGGGGCCCCCGATTTGCAGGCTGTGTTATCCCGACAGCTATTTTTATTCTTAGCTGCATTAAACAAGGCATTGATTCATTGTGTAAATACTGCAACATATTTGTCTGTTAATGTCTTGTATCTTCATTACCTTTGTTAATGTACCATAACCTCAATAAAAAAAATGTTTAAAAAGGTATTGCCTTGGAATGTGACATTTTCTGCTACAGACAGTAATAACCTACTATTGTATGATAGTTTTCATCCACCAGCTATGATCAAGAGTTTGCCTTACAGTCAACTGCTGAGAACAAAACGGATTGTGACGGATCCTTTACAGGTTCAGTTGAGATTAGAACAGATGGCAGATAAGTTTAAAGCTAGGGGTTATCCGGAGCAAGTTGTGCTGGATAATTTCAATAGAGTACAACAGACAGACAGAGAAACATTATTAGCTCCGAAACAGAAAACTGAGTTTCATTTCTCAGTACCTTTGGTTACACAATATGGCCTACACAGTAGGAAATTGAGATCTATGATATCCAAGCACTGGTATCTATTACAAGAGGATCCCCATACATCAGAAGTATTTAAAAATCCTCCACTTTTTTCTTATAAAAGGAATAGAAACTTGAGCGATGAATTTGTCAAGGCTGATTTGGGTTCTACAAATCCGACCTTACCCCTACATAAAAAAGGTTAATTTCCATGTTATAGTTGTGCACAATGCAATTCCCTCATTAAAGGTGATTATGTAACACATCCGCATAATGGAAGTAAAATTAACATTAAAAATACATATACTTGTAACTCAAGTTATGTAATTTATGTCATAAAATGCCCGTATGGGTTGGCATATGTGGGCCACACAGAATGTCAGGGAATGGATTAGACAACATAAAGCAGCCATTAATAACGAAGATTATGATGCCCCAGTTGCTTTTAATTTTCTGACTCATTCACATAATAAGAGTCAACTTAAGTTTCACATTGTGGATAATGCTCCCTCTCTTAGAAGAGGGGGTGACAGACAAAAGACCCTCTTTCATAAGGAAGCCCAGTGATTTAGGAAATTAGATACACTCACCCCTAGGGGCTTAAATAGAGATATACCTTGTGGTTTCTTTATTTAGATATATCAGGTATTACTATCCTATCTGTTGTATATTATATATATATATATATAGGGATGGGTATCTGTTGTATATTATATATATATAGGGATGCCAGTCTAGGGTTAAGCATGGATGATTATCGTATAGCTGGATTCACTATGTTGGGAATATAACCAATTGTATATAGGTATAGATAACAATTAGCTGATTCTGTGTAACATATTTTGTTAAGTTTGACATCATAGATGTGATTCTGCAATATGTTATTAGCGATAGATTACTGCATAATATATTTTCCTATTGCCTTAAATTCTGTTTTTGTATATAGAGTGGTTTAAAGTAGTGTTCGATTAGTTCGAGTAATTGTGTGAATGATATATACTTTATGTAAGGAAGGTGTGTTACTTGTGATCAAATCACAAGCGAGACATGAACTACAAGAGCTTCAAACCCACAAAATGAACAGTGGCACTCCTTAGGCTTTTACTCTATTAGTAATTTCAATAATAAAGTGAATTTATGAATTTTACAATAGCTGGAGGAAATGGTGCTTGTGCACAAATATAAATGTAAACACAAAGGAAGAATGATATGAAGGGTATCAGACTTCCCAAAGCATGCACTTGCAGCACTCTGGGCCTTAACTAAGGAACGGAATTTCCCAACAGGATATTAAAATGTAACCTTTATTAATTATAAAGTTAAAAAACCAACGGCTAGATTGAGAGTTGGGCGGTAGCCGTCAAAACCAGCGTTAGAGGCTCCTAACGCTGGTTTTTACCGCCCTCTGGTATTTGGAGTCAGTCAGGAAAAGGTCTAACGCTCACTTTGCAGCTGCGACTTTTCCATACCGCAGATCCCCCTACGCCATTTGCGTATCCTATCTTTTCAATGGGATCTTTCTAACGCCGGTATTTAGAGTCTTGGCTGAAGTGAGCGTTAGAAATCTAACGACAAAACTCCAGCTGCAGAAAAAAGTCAGTAGTTAAGAGCTTTCTGGGCTAAAGCTCTTAACTACTGTGCTCTAAAGTACACTAACACCCATAAACTACCTATGTACCCCTAAACCGAGGTCCCCCCACATCACCGCCACTATATTAAAAATTTTTAACCCCTAATCTGCCGCTCCGTACACCGCGGCCACCTACGTTATCCCTATGTACCCCTAATCTGCTGCCCCTAACATCGCCGACCCCTATATTATATTTATTAACCCCTAATATGCCGCCCCCAACGTCGCCTCCACCTACCTACAATAATTAACCCCCAAATCTGCCGACCGGAGCTCACCGCTACTATAATAAATGTATTAACCCCTAATCCGCCTCACTCCCACCTCAATAACCCTATAATAAATAGTATTAACCCCTAATCTGCTCTCCCTAACATCGCCGACACCTAACTTCAAGTATTAACCCCTAATCTGCCGACTGGAGCTCACCGCTACTATAATAAATGTATTAACCCTTAAAGCTAAGTCTAACTCTAACACTAACACCCCCCTAAATTAAATATAATTTAAATCTAACGAAATAAATTAACTATTATTAAATAAATTATTCCTATTTAAAGCTAAATACTTACCTGTAAAATAAACCCTAATATAGCTACAATATAAATTATAATTATATTGTAGCTATTTTAGGATTAATATTTATTTTACAGGCAACTTTGTAATTATTTTAACCAGGTACAATAGCTATTAAATAGTTAAGAACTATTTAATAGCTAAAATAGTTAAAATAATTACAAAATTACCTGTAAAATAAATACTAACCTAAGTTACAATTAAACCTAACACTACACTATCAATAAATTAATTAAATACAATACCTACAAATAAATACAATGAAATAAACTAACTAAAGTACAAAAAATAAAAAAGAACTAAGTTACAAAAAATAAAAAAATATTTACAAACATTAGAAAAATATTACAACAATTTTAAAATAATTACACCTACTCTAAGCCCCCTAATAAAATAACAAAGCCCCCCAAAATAAAAAAATGCCCTACCCTATTCTAAATTAAAAAAGTTCAAAGCTCTTTTACCTTACCAGCCCTGAAAAGGGCCCTTTGCGGGGCATGCCCCAAAGAATTCAGCTCTTTTGCCTGGAAAAAAAAACATACAATACCCCCCCAACATTACAACCCACCACCCACATACCCCTAATCTAACCCAAACCCCCCTTAAATAAAGCTAACACTAAGCCCCTGAAGATCCCCCTACCTTGTCTTCACCTCACCGGGTTCAGCGATCAGTCCAGAAGAGGGTCCGAAGTCTTGATCCAAGCGGCAGCTGAAGAACTCCATCAACGGGCTGAAGTCGGAAGTCCATCATCGGGATGAAGTCTTCTATCAAGCGGCATCTTCAATCTTCTTTATTCCAGAGCGGAGCGGAGCCATCTTCTTCCCAGCCGACGCGGATCCAACCTCCTCAACTGACGCCTACTCGCCGAATGATGGTTCCTTTAAATGACGTCATCCAAGATGGCGTCCCTCGAATTCCGATTGGCTGATAGGATTCTATCAGCCAATCAGAATTAAGGTAGGAATATTCTGATTGGCTGATGGAATCAGCCAATCAGATTCAAGTTCAATCCGATTGGCTGATCCAATCAGCCAATCAGATTGAGCTCGCATTCTATTGGCTGATCGGAACAGCCAATAGAATGCGATCTCAATCTGATTGGCTGATCGGATCAGCCAATCGGATTGAACTTGATTCTGATTGGCTGTTTCCATCAGCCAATCAGAATTTTCCTACCTTAATTCCGATTGGCTGATAGAATCCAATCAGCCAATTGGAATTCGAGGGACGCCATCTTGGATGACGTCCCTTAAAGGAACCGTCATTTGTCGGGAAGTCGTCGGTGAAGATGGATGGATCCGTGCTGGAGGTCTTGAAGATCAGCCGGTCGTCATCGGATTGAAGAACATAGAAGATGCGGCTTGGAAGAAGATGTTTGCCGGTCCGGATGTCCTCTTCTGCCCGCTTGGATCAAGACTTCAGCCGGAGGATGGACATCACTCTTCAGCCCCCGCTTGGGCTTGGATCAACACTTCAGAGGCTTGGATCAAGACTTCCGAGGACGAATCGGTGAACCTGGCATGGTGAAGATAAGGTAGGAAGATCTTCAGGGGCTTAGTGTTAGGTTTATTTAAGGGGGGTTTGGGTTACATTAGGGGTATGTGGGTGGTGGGTTGTAATGTTGGGGGGGGGTATTGTATGTTTTTTTTACAGGCAAAAGAGCTGAATTATTTGGGGCATGCCCCGCAAATGGCCCTTTTCAGGGCTGGTAAGGTAAAAGAGCTTTGAACTTTTTAAATTTAGAATAGGGTAGGGCATTTTTTATTTTGGGGGTCTTTGTTATTTTATTAGGGGGCTTAGAGTAGGTGTAATTAGTTTAAAATTGTTGTAATATTTTTCTAATGTTTGTAAATATTTTTTTATTTTTTGTAACTTAGTTCTTTTTTATTTTTTGTACTTTAGTTAGTTTATTTAATTGTATTTATTTGTAGGAATTGTATTTAATTAATTTATTGATAGTGTAGTGTTAGGTTTAATTGTAGGTAATTGTAGGTAGTTTATTTAATTTATTTATTGATAGTGTAGTGTTAGGTTTAATTGCAACTTAGGTTAGGATTTATTTTACAGGTAATTCTGTAATTATTTTAACTATTTTAGCTATTAAATAGTTATTAACTATTTAATAGCTATTGTACCTGATTAAAATAAATACAAAGTTGCCTGTAAAATAAATATTAATCCTAAAATAGCTACAATATAATTATTATTTATATTGTAGCTATATTAGGGTTTATTTTACAGGTAAGTATTTAGCTTTAAATAGGAATAATTTATATAATAAGAGTTAATTTATTTCGTTAGATTTAAATTATATTTAATTTAGGGGGGTGATAGTGTTAGACTTAGCTTTAGGGGTTAAAAAATTTATTAGAGTAGCGGTGAGCTCCGGTCGGCAGATTAGGGGTTAATTATTGTAGGTAGCTGGTGGCGACGTTGTGGGGGGCAGATTAGGGGTTAATAAATATAATATAGGGGTCAGCGGTGTTAGAGGCAGCAGATGAGGGGTACATAGGTATAATGTAGGTTGCGGCGGTGTACCGAGCGGCAGATTAGGGGTTAAAAAAAATGCAGGTGTCAGCGATAGCGGGGGCGGCAGATTAGGGGTTAATAAGTGTAAGGTTAGGGGTGTTTAGACTCGGGGTACATGTTAGAGTGTTAGGTGCAGACGTAGGAAGTGTTTCCCCATAGAAAACAATGGGGCTGCGTTAGGAGCTGAACGCTGCTTTTTTGCAGGTGTTAGGTTTTTTTTCAACTCAAACAGCCCCATTGTTTTCTATGGGGGAATCGTGCACAAGCACGTTTTTTAAGCTGGCTGCGTCCGTAAGCAACGCTGGTATTTAGAGTTGCAGTGGCGGTAAATATGCTCTACGCTCCCTTTTTTGGAGCCTAATTCAGCCATTCTGTGAACTCTAAATACCAGCGGTATTTAAAAGGTGCGGGGGAAAAAAAGCTCTAAATCTAGCCGCAAGTCTGCCACATCCCGGATTATAGATTTAGCCAATTATTTTTTATGAATGGCAATGTGTGCATTGCTGGTGCCAGTTTGCTCGAGAAGTTGGACCAATACCCCTCAGTCATAAATAGAGCACGTTTGTATTCATAAATTATACGAGCAGCATACTGTAGTACAATAATACTAAGATTGTATAATTACTGTTACTTATTTCTCAGGAGGAACATGTGCTGTAGTTATCTAAAGACTTGACATAGGTTCATAGTTTATTAGGCACACATTCATCCAGGTTAGAATAATCTCTTTATTAGGATAGGCTCGGTCCGGTGCAGCCAAGACCACAGATATACTCAATTCTATAGTGTTGAAAATATTGAGTGATTCTACTTCACTATCCGTGAATCATACGGATTATCAAGCATACAGTTATTTCAAAAATGATATTAGTAATAAGGTTCGGTCTGGCACTACCCAGATTCAGTAATTAATATTACTTAGTATTAGAAGATATAGCATATGCTGTGGTTAAAAAATGATATAGCTCATATATATTGGTCATTTTTCATTGGCACACACTCCTTAAGAAACTAGGTTAGTGATTGAGTTAGATCTAGCACAAACCAAATGATTGGTAAATAGTTGATATCATTCAATTTATAGTTTGATAGCAACAGCGTATTACACTGGATTAGTAGTTAAATAAAGTCTGGCACAACCCAGGCTATATACATAATTATTATCATTAAATTCATAAAATGAACTTGCCAATGAATATAATGGCTCAGGTTTGGCGCCGTATAGCACAGCGGGTGCTGCAATCATAAAGTAAAATTACTCGTATTCATAGGTCTTAGCATATGTTATAGCATACACACATTCTCAGAAACTTAGTTAACAATTCAGTTAAGTCTGGCATAGCCCAGATTGAGTAGATCATTAATTAATTAATGTCATTCGGTTTATAGATTAGTGGTAGCAGTATAACCCACATTCATTCAGAGAACTGGATTTGCAATTGAATAAGATCTGGCACAACCGAAACTGTATCAGTACTTATTATCATTCAGTTTGTAATATGGTTGCATCAAAGTTGCAAGTGAGTGTTCAAATTTTGGCGCTGTATAGCACAGCTGATGTTGTACTTATAAAATCATATGATTCACATTCATTGATCTGTATGTTCATTTAGCACACACTCCTGAATGAACTACGTTAGTAATTAGCGTTAAGTCTGGCACAACCCAGATTCTATACTATATATTCATATTGCACCCACTCATACAAACATTTAAGTTAGTAATATACGTTAAGTCTGGCATAACCCAGATTCTATGAATAATTAATATCCTTCAGTTCACCGTAAGGTAGCAGTGGTGTTACACACATACATTCAAAACACTAGATTAGCGGTTAAATAAAGTCTGGCACAACCCAGGCTATATAGGTAGTTGTTATCATTCGGTTTGTAATCTATGCGTAACACAGTTGCAAATAAGTGTGATAGCTCAAATTGGCGCCGTATAGACAGTCCCTATTCAATATGATAAAGCCCTATCGGGCAAAACGCGTCAGGGGAGAGTGCTGAATTAATTCACACTCTATTTTTTGTGTCATTTTAATTGCCTAGTACCGTTAAAATCATGTGGTGTATAAGGTTACCGTAACAATAGAGCCTTTTACTCTAAAGGGCATTTGGATGGGCATTGCCCTTAAAAGGGCATTTAGCTCTATTGCGGCCCAAAGCCCTAACCTAAAAATAAAACCCACCCAATAAACCCTTAAAAAAGCCTATCACTAACCCCTGAAGATCCACTTACAGTTTTAAAGATCAGACATCCATCCTCAATGAAGCCGGGAGAAGTCCTCATCGAAGCGGCAAGAAGTCCTCAACGAAGCCAGGAGAAGTCTTCATCCAAGCCAGGAGAAGTGGTCCTCCAGACGGGAAGAAGTCTTCACCCAGACGGCATCTTCTATCTTCATCCATCCGGCGCGGAGCGGGTCAATCTTCAAGACATCCGACGTGGAGCATCCTCTTCTTTCCGACGACTAACGATGAATAAAGGTTCCTTTAAATGACATCATCCAAGATAGCATCCCTTAGATTCCGATTGGCTGATAGAATTCTATCAGCCAATCGGAATTAACTTTGAAAAAATCCTATTGGCTGATGCAATCAGCCAATAGGATTGAACTTCAATCCTATTGGCTGATCCAATCAGCCAATAGGATTGAGCTCGCATTCTATTGGCTGATTAGAATAGCCAATAGAATTCGAGCTCAATCCTATTGGCTAATTGGATCAGCCAATAGGATGAAAGCTCAATCCTATGGGCTGATTGCAACAGCCAATAGGATTTTTCCACATTAATTCCGATTGGCTGATAGAATTCTATCAGCCAATCAGAATGTGATGGACGCCATCTTGGATGACGTCATTTAAAGGAAAACTTCATTCTTCAGAAGACGTCGTAAGAAGAGGATGCTCCACGCCGGATGTCTTGAAGATGGATGAAGATAGAATATGCTGTCTGGATGAGGACTTCTGCCGGCTTGGATGAAGACTTTGGCCCACTTGGATGAAGACTTCTGCTGGCTTCACTGAGGACTTCTGCCGCTTCGTTGAGGATGGATGTTGGGTCTTCAAAAACTGTAAGTGGATCTTCGGGGGTTAGTGTTAGTTGTTTTAAGGGTTTATTGGGTGGGTTTTAATTTTAGGTTAGGGACATTGGGCGGAAAAAGAGCTAAATGCCCTTTTAAGGGCAATGCCCATACAAATACCATTTTCAGGGCAATGGGGAGCTTAAGTTTTTTAGATAGATTTTTATTTGGGGGTTTGGTTGTGTGGGTGGTGGGTTTTACTGTTGGGGGTTGTTTGTATTTTTTTTTACAGGTAAAAGAGCTGATTTCTTAGGGGCAATGTCCCGCAAAAAAGGCCCTTTTAAGGGCTATTGGCAGTTTAGTTTAGGTTAGGTTTTTTATTTTTATTTTGGGGTGGCTTTTTTATTTTGATGTAATATGTAATAGTTGCCTCATTCAGCAGGATTAATCACGCATTTCACAATAAGTAAAAGGCTTCAATTCAAAAGTCTGCGTTTATATTCTAGGGAGAGGTCATAAAAATGTATAATTTTATTAGCTGTTTTTGAAGGAATATTTGTTTTGTTATGTTGTTGTTTTTAACAGAAAAGTAAGCTATTATTGATAGAGCTAACAATGGTTTGCCAGAAATCTATTGCTTACCTTGTAATGAATATTTTGTTCAAGGCTATATAGATCTGTACTAACTCACATGTTATCTTGTATGAAATAATGAACACAGCATAAATAGTTATGGCGATATGTGTAATGTATACTAAAAAACCTTACAGAGCGAGCGTTAATAAATATCAGCTAAAGGTAAATATGGAATAATTGACACAATCAATACTTGCTAAATTCAACGTTTACAACAGTATTTAATTGGTTCTTTTAAACCTATTTGCTCATAAAATCACAATTCATATAGGATAACAATATAGAGTGCACTACATTAAAAACATGTAAAACTAAAACAACTAAAAAAGGGAGGGTCTAGGTGTAATGTATTACATGTTATAATGAGAAAATGATTTATTCATATAATTCTATATCTCTCCTCCCCTGCAGACCTTTATTACATTTCTACAGACACTACTTAGCATTTCTATTTGCAATTGATGAGATTAATAAAAGGACGGACCTTTTACCTAACATTTCCCTGGGCTATGTGATCTATGACTCTGAAAACAATGAAGGTGCCGCGCTTCAGAATACAATTCTATTGTTATCGGGAGGAGAGAAAGTTGTTCCGAACTATGCCTGCCAAGGGAGCGGCCCTGTGGCTTATATAGGAGAACTGAATTCTGTCATAACTCAAACAATGTCACTGGTCACAGGACTATATCATTACCCACAGGTACTGTCATGTAATAGTTAATTATATCATGTATATCTGCAGGTACTGTCATGTAATAGTTAATGATATCATGTATATCTGCAGGTACTGTCATGTAATGGTTAATATCATGTATATCTGCGGGTACTGTCATGTAATGGTTAATATCATGTATATCTGCAGGTACTGTCATGTAATGGTTAATTATATCATGTATATCTGCAGGTACTGTCATGTAATAGTTAATGATATCATGTATATCTGCAGGTACTGTCATGTAATAGTTAATGATATCATGTATATATGCAGGTACTGTCATGTAATGGTTAATGATATCACATATATACACAGTTACTGTCATGTAATGGTTAATATTATGTATATCTGCAGGTACTATCATGCAATGGTTAATGATATAATTTATATCTGCAGGTACTGTTATATAATGGTTAATGATATCATGTATATATGCAGGTACTGTCAAGTAATGGTTAATGATATCATGTATATCTGCAGGTACTGTCATGTAATGGTTAATGATATCATGTATATATGCAGGTACTGTCAAGTAATGGTTAATGATATCATGTATATCTGTAGGTACTGTCATGTAATGGTTAATATCATGTATATCTGCAGGTACTGTCAAGTAATGGTTAATAATATCATTTATATCTGCAGGTACTGTCAAGTAATGGTTAATGATTTCATGTATATCTGCAGGTACTGTCATGTAATAGTTAATGATATCATGTATATCTGCAGGTACTGTCATGTAATAGTTAATAATATCATTTATATCTGCAGGTACTGTCATATAATGGTTAATGATATCATATATACCCACAGTTACTGTAATGTAATGGTTAATATTATGTATATCTGCAGGTACTATCATGCAATGGTTAATGATATCATTTATATCTGTAGGTACTGTCATGTAATAGTTAATGATATCATGTATATCTGCAGGTACTGTCATGTAATAGTTAATGATATCATGTATATCTGCAGGTACTGTCATGTAATAGTTAATGATATCATGTATATCTGCAGGTACTGTCATGTAATGGTTAATGATATCACATATATACACAGTTACTGTCATGTAATGGTTAATATTATGTATATCTGCAGGTACTATCATGCAATGGTTAATGATATAATTTATATCTGCAGGTACTGTCATATAATGGTTAATGATATCACATATATACACAGTTACTGTCATGTAATGGCTAGTATTATGTACATCTGCAGGCACTGTCATGCAATGGTTATTGATATAATTTATATCTGCAGGTACTGTCATGCAATGGTTATTGATATAATTTATATCTGCAGGTACTGTCATGCAATGGTTAATGATATTACATTTTTCCACAGTTACTGTCATGTAATGGCTAATATTATGTATATCTGCAGGTACTACCATGTAATGGTTAATATCACATATACTCACAGGTAGTGTCATGTAATGTTTAATATCACATATACTCACAGGTAGTGTCATGTAAAGGTTAATATCACATATACTCACAGGTAGTGTCATGTAAAGGTTAATATCACATATACTCACAGGTAGTGTCATGTAATGGTTAATATCACATATACTCACAGGTAGTGTCATGTAATGGTTAATATCACATATACTCACAGGTAGTGTCATGTAATGGCTAATATTATGTATATCTGCAGGTACTACCATGTAATGTTTAATATCACATATACTCACAGGTAGTGTCATGTAAAGGTTAATATCACATATACTCACAGGTAGTGTCATGTAAAGGTTAATATCACATATACTCACAGGTAGTGTCATGTAATGGTTAATATCACATATACTCACAGGTAGTGTCATGTAATGGTTAATATCACATATACTCACAGGTAGTGTCATGTAATGGTTAATATAACATATACTCACAGGTAGTGTCATGTAATGGTTAATATCACATATACTCACAGGTAGTGTCATGTAAAGGTTAATATCACATATACTCACAGGTAGTGTCATGTAATGGTTAATATCACATATACTCACAGGTAGTGTCATGTAATGGTTAATATAACATATACTCACAGGTAGTGTCATGTAATGGTTAATATCACATATACTCACAGTTAGTGTCATGTAATGGTTAATATAACATATACTCACAGGTAGTGTCATGTAAAGGTTAATATCACATATACTCACAGGTAGTGTCATGTAATGGTTAATATCACATATACTCACAGGTAGTGTCATGTAATGGTTAATATCACATATACTCACGGGTAGCGTCATGTAATGGTTAATATCACATATACTCACAGGTAGTGTCATGTAATGGTTAATATCACATTTTAGTGTTTGCGAGGTGGGAGTGCGGTGGTTTAGGGGTTAATATGTTTATTCTAGTGGCGGCGATGTCCGGAGCAGCAGATAGGGGTTAAAAATGTTATTATAGTGTTTGCGATGCGGGAGGGCCTCGGTTTAGGAGTTAATAGGTAGTTTATGGGTGTTAGTGTACTTTGTAGCACTTTAGTTATGACTTTTATGTTACGAATCTTGACGGGGTAGGGTGTACTGCTCACTTTTTGGCCTTCCAGGCCCCAGCGCAACCTATAGCAGCCCCTACTTCAGCTGCACTTACCAAGTGCCTAAAAAGTAGGGGGAAAGGAACAAAGAGGTTATCAAGCATTGCTACAGAAGAGGTTAGATGTACTTTGAATGAAGAGAGTAGACTAAGGGAACTTTTTAACCAGGCCCAATATAATAGTTCTATTTTAAAGGCACAAAGGGACTGGCTGCTACAGGAATTGGGGCAGGTCCAGACCTTTAATAGAGCACTTATACAGAATTTGCAAGAGCACTCTTTAATTTGTCCCCTAATCCAGAGGCCAGAACTCACTGCTCTTGACCTATCTTTATCCCGGCAGGTTGCCCCAGTTGCCCCTACAATACCTACTACTTCTAGTGCACCCACTTCTCCCGGCCATATTGACAGCAATACCGTCCCACCAGCTACCATATCATCCACTTTATCCAATGACCTCTGAACCCTCTACTACTTTCTTTCAAGACAAATCACTAAAGCCTGTAGAACCTAGTACTTCAACTGCTCTCGCTTCCTTATTATTAAAAAGAAAAGGTAAGAGGGAATGGATTGTCACAAATCCTGCTGAAGAGGAGCTCAGACTTAAGGTACCCAGAGAACGAAAGGCACATTATAATAAACAATATCGTGATAAACTACAGGAAAAGACTGAGCAGCTCCACCACACTTGTTTATTTTTAAAAACTCAAAGGGACTCACTAGTAAAGGAGTTGGAGGAACTCACAGAACTTACTAAAACTATTCAGAATACACTCAAGGAACATTTTTGGATTTGTCCTTTAGCCCAGCTTTCAGCCTTTTATCCATGCCCGGTAGCTCAGGTTGCCCCTGAAATATCTGACAGTCCACCCACCCCCAATTCACGGGGTTATAGTGATCTCTAGACCCTCCTAAATTACATAAAGGACAGACAGGAAAGGGTTAACGCAGCTACGCTACACATACATTTCTCTGTAGGAATTTCAGGGCGTTTTATAAACCTAATGCGTCCCATCCTTCTAAGTTCACCTATATATACTCCTCCTTCTCCAATAGGAAAGCAACCCCGCCTCCTTTCAATACAGGACGATCCCCTGCCGGGCCCATCTTTTCTACCTACATCTACACCCACTGAGACTGACTTTGTTACCCTTTTCTTTCCTTCTCTTTCCTCCATACAAGTTTCTCCCTCTTCAGGAGTACGACAGTGGGCAGAAACAGGGTTGGCAGGAACTGGTTTTGGGTTTAGGGGAAACCGGGAACCTCCTTACACTTCTTGCAGACATCGTAGACGTCGTGCTGAGATCCTTGCTACTACTGAGGAAGAAGAGGAAGTTAGGCAATGTCAGACTAGGGAGTGTAATAGACTAGCAGCTAAGAGACACAGAGAGAAAAGGATAGCAGCCTTTACACGGGCATGGGAAATACAGCAGCACTTAGAGCGGCATAATAAGGAGTTATGTATCCAATTAGTATCTCTGAAACACTTACATGCATGTTTGCAAAAATATATAGCACATCACTTAACTCACTGCCCCTTAGCCTCAACATTTTCATTATCTGAGGTTGAAATCCGTTCCGACAGTGCTACTGTCTCTGAATTACCAGTATCTGCTAATCCTTAAAGATGGCTCCCATTGTATGCTAATCCTCACACTAATTCTAATTATATTTCATCTCATCTCTCAGGTATGTCTTCCTGCTTCTGCCTAACTGACTGCTTTTAAACGCCCCTTTAATTTCTGCTAGACTCCCCTGGTATGTCTTCCTGCTTCTGCCTAACTGACTGCTTTTAAACACCCCTTTAATTTGTGCTAGACTCCCCTGGTATGTCTTCCTGCTTCTGCCTAACTGACTGCTTTTAAATGCCCCTTTAATTTGTGCTAGACTCCCCTGGTATGTCTTCCTGCTTCTGCCTAACTGACTGCTTTTAAACATCCTATTAATTTGTGCTAGACTCCCCTGGTATGTCTTCCTGCTTCTGCCTAACTGACTGCTTTTAAACACCCCTTTAATTTGTGCTAAACTCCCCTGGTATGTCTTCCTGCTTCTGCCTAACTGACTGCTTTTAAACACCCCTTTAATTTGTGCTAGACTCCCCTGGTAACCATTTCCTCTGTCTCCATTTTGTCTACCTGTAATCTTTTTATCAGATACTGTCTAAAACTTACTCATCCTGCCACCCCGCCCCCCCCCCCTCTAATTTGCAAGTGTGTAACTCCTGCTAGCTAAAACTGCCTGTAACAGCTGCCTTGGCTCTCTGATTCTAAGTAGCTCTCTGTTACAAGTAGCAGAGTTACACACTGGACCAATATTCACAATGATTCTAATCCTATTTCATCTCATCTCTCTACAGGTATGTCTTCTTGCTTCTGCCTAACTGACTGCTTTTAAATGCCCCTTTAATTTGTGCTAGATTCCCCTGGTAACCATTTCCTCTGTCTCCATTTTGTCTACCTGTAATCATTTTATCAGATATTGTCTAAAACTTTCTCATCCTGCCACCCCGCCCCCCCTCTAATTTGCAAGTGTGTAACTCCTGCTAGCTAAGACTGCCTGTAACAGCTGCCTAGAATCACTTCATCACTTCTCACTACTACATATAAAGAGGCTCATTTTGGGCCGTGGCTCTCTGATTCTAAGTAGCTCTCTGTTACAAGTAGCAGAGTTACACACCGTAGTTAGAAACTGGAGGTTGAAACTGCAGACCAACTAACAGGTAAACTTAAAAACTATACTTCTACACAATGCTCTCTATGACTTTTCTGCTCTCTCTGTCTTCCCTTCTCCTTAAAATAACTGCATGTCCCTATAACAACAATCCCCACACTATCCATATATCCCCCTCCCTTCTCTCATCCCCTAGGCTGTCCTCTCATGAACTACTTTGTTTCCTTAGAAACACTTCCCCCTCTAACTCTCCTGTGTCTAGTCATACCCGCTCCTACAAATCTCACTCTCACCTTCTGTCTCTCTCACTGCTACTACTGCTTGCTGCTGGTGATGTCTCTTCTAATCCTGGCCCTGCAGCAATCACCAGGGCTAGGTCAATTCTAGGTCACGCAATACCGGCAATCTCATCTCCATTAACACACAGCGCCTAACCCCTCCCTTTTCTTGTGCCCTCTGGAATGCTCGCTCCGTCTGTAACAAGCTTACAACTGTTCACGACCTGTTTGTTTCCAATGCCTTCAACCTTTTAGCTATTACTGAAACCTGGCTATCTTCCTCTGATACTGCTTCTATTGCTGCTCTCACACATGGTGGTCTTCACTTTAGCCACACACCTAGGCCAGGTGAGAGACACGGTGGCGGTGTTGGCATCTTACTCTCCCCCTCCTGCTCCTATCAGTACCTATCCCCATTTCCATCTCTCTCCTTTTCTTCCTTTGAAGTCCACTGTATTCGCCTGTTCTCCCCTCTCTCAGAGTGGCAGTTATCTATCGCCCCCCTGGACCAACTTCCCAATTCCTTGACAACTTTGCTGCCTGGCTTCCTTACTTTCTCTCCACAAATTCACCTGCTCTAATCCTAGGGGACTTCAACATCCCCATTGACAACCCATCTGTCCCTGCTGCCCATCTGCTCCTGCTGCCTCCAAACTTCTCGCACTCACTAACTCCTTCGGCCTCTCACAATCCACCCTATTCCCTATGGACACTTGATTGATCTGGTATTCTCCTATCTCTGCTCTCTCTCTAAGGTTGCATGTCACCCATTTCTCATCTCAGACCACCATCTGCTCATCTTTAATCCTATTATAGATACTAAACTTACTTCCCCCTCTTGCCCCCGCACCAGTAGAAATCTGCACACTGTGGACGCTCCCTAACTCTCCAATCTTATTCAAATATGCCTCCCCCACACTTCCACGATATCCTGCCCTGACCTTGCTATAACCCACTATAACAATACTCTCTCTGCTGCACTTGACACTCTTGCTCCACCCCAACCTCGCAAAGCCCCACGTCATCAGCTCCAACCCTGGCACTCCCAACAAACACGTCACCTACAAAAATGCTCCCGCACTGCTGAACGTGTCTGGAGGAAATCCCGCTCTGAACCTCATTTCATGCACTATAAGTTCATTCTCTACTCTTACACCTCTGCCCTTTGCTTATCTAAGCAAACCTACTTCTCTTCTCTTATATCCACTCATTCCTCAAACCCTAAAAGACTATTTTCTATTTTCAACTCTCTCCTCCACCCACCTGCACCACCCCCCTCATCTGCATTCAGTGCTCAAGATATTGCTGACTATTTTCTCAATAAAACACTTGCAATCTGAGGAAACATCCCAACACAAACCTGCAATCTCCCAACTCCACTCCCAGTCACCCCCTCTGCCACTCTCTGCACCCTTCTCCCAACCACTGAGAGTGAAGTGGCTTCCCTTTTGTCTTCCTCACACCTCACTACCTTCCCACTTGACCCTATTCCTTCACATCTAATTCCTCCTCTGTCTACCACCCTCACTCCAGCTCTTACTCACATATTAAACCTATCCCTTTCTACCGGCTCATGCCCTGCCTCCTTCAAACATGCAAAGGTCACCCCCATCCTCAAAAAACTCTCCCTCGACCCTAACTCCCCTGCAAACTACCGCCTCATATCACTGCTTCCACTAGTTTCAAAACTCCTTGAAAAACTAGTTTTCAATCGCCTAACCCACTTCCTGTCCTCCAACTTATTGCTCGACCCCCTGCAATCTGGCTTCCGTCCCCAACACTCAACTGAGACCACCCTCACCAAGGTTACTAATGATCTCCTTTCTGCTAAAAACAATGGCTACTACTCTATACTCATCTTACTTGACCTATCTGCTGCCTTTGACACTGTTGACCATCCCCTTCTCCTACGGTCTCTCAGTTCTCTTTGGTCTCTGTGACACTGCCCTCTCCTGGATTCACTCTTATCTCTCTAACAGATCCTTCTCTCCTCTCTATTGCCCCTGTCTGTTGGAGTACCTCAAGGCTCTGTCCTAGGTACTCTACTCTTCTCTATTTACACTTCCTCACTGGGTAAACTTATCAACAGCTATGGCTTCAGTTATCACCTCCATGCTGATGATACCCAGATCTACCTTTCCACCCCTGCACTCTCTCCTTCTGTCAACTCTCACATCAGCGACTGCTTATCTGGCTTTTCCTCCTGGATGGCCTCTCACCACCTAAAAATAAATATGTCTACAACATTATGTCCCCTCCAGTCTCTAATTTTTTTATCACTGTTGGCGGCACCACTATCTCCCCATCACCCCAAGTCCGCTGCCTCGCTTGACTTAAATCTGTCCTTCATTCCCCACATCCAACTGCTCTCTTCATCCTGCCACAACCACCTATGCAATATCTCCAAAATTTGCCCATTTCTGAGTGCTGAAACTACCAAACAGCTCATCCACTCCCTGGTAATTTCCCGACTTGACTACTGTAACAACTAACTGGACTCCCTCTCTACCTCCTCTCTCCCCTCCAATCCATCCTAAATGCATCTGCCAGGCTAATCCACCTCTCTCGACACTCTGTTTCTGCTGTACCTCTCTGTGAGTCCCTTCACTGGCTCCCCATTCACAACAGAGTTAAATTCAAAATTCTCACCCTGACCTACAAAGCCCTCACCAATGCTGCCCCAGCCTACCTGTCCTCACTCATCAACAAATATACTCCTGCCCGTCCCCTAAGATCCAACAACGACCTGCTTCTTGCATCCTCTACCATCACCTCCTCTCATTCTAGACTACAGGACTTCTCTCGTGCGGCACCAACCCTCTGGAACGCACTTCCTCGAGATGTCAGACTTGCCCCTAACCTCTCCTCCTTTAAACTTTCCCTAAAGACCTTTCTGTTCAGGGAAGCTTATCACCCAACTTATCAACAAACTAACTTCACTTAACTAACAGTTGCCCTCTATCTCCTCACTAATATCATTCTCACCTCTGCAGTCCCCACCTCCTGTTTCCAATCTTCCTACCCATTTAGATTGTAAGTTCCCACGGGAATAGGGCCCTCAATATAGACTCAAAAGGGTGTAATGCAAAGCAAAGATGTGATGTATTTATTCCGGAATCTCCATCAAAAAATCTATGTCACAATGTCACTTCAAATGTATTAACATTGACCCCGCAACAAGACACACAACACTGTAGCATGCAGGTTACTTCCTTTACTAATTCTACAAGTTATCTTTCATCACATCTTCTTCCTTGGTTCATGGGCATGACAAATGATTTTGTAGTCAAAATAAAGAATCCAAATTCAGACGATACACCAGAACAAAATATGATACGATCTTTTTGTTTTTTCATTAAACATAATAATCTGTCATCTAACATAACAACTATACAAGAGGGAGAAAATCAAACTACAGTGATTGCGTGGCCTCAGTATACATATCTTGTATTCGTAAGTACAAAGGATATACATGGGTACACAACTATGCTTAATGTTTTTATACAATTCTGTAATGTACATACAAAACCGTTATATGCTCATAGGACACCCCATATTCCTGTTAACTGCTGCAATTCACATGATTGGCATACAGATACCCATTTCAATTATACATATTTTATGTCAGATGAAAGGGAGTCAGATAAAAAGGAGGCTAATTGTATTAATTGGAAATCATGTAGGACTCTAAGTCTTACTTCCACTATTAAGCCCCTCTGCTATGACAGACCTTTAGGCCAATTCCTGTTTCTACCTAATAAAGACTCAAAGAAATGTAATACTCAAGTTACTGCCTATGCCCCAGGCCCACTTATGATTTGTCACTCACTCCCTCTAGACTCCCTGTTGCATTAAAAAATTTAGAGGATTTGAGGGACAGTCAGAACACACATGATAACATTAAAAATATACTCCGCTCCAATAATTACTTCCTACCATACACAATTCAGATAAACCAGGCACCCAAATATACAGATATAGAATGGAGTACAGGTACTTATATTGTATTTACTTACATAAGGCCTAGTAATAAGCCGAGAGATTATCCATATGCATATTTTTGGACTATGGCTTATTGTCTCCCTTTTGTTCCCATCAGTACACATAACTTTACCACTATTCCTTTAACTCATACTTGTGTAAATACTACCACATTTTCAAAAATGGTACACATATCCCTTAATATTTCTACACCAGATGTCTCTTTATGCCGCCGCTCACGCAGACGCCGTGAGTGGTATGATACTTTGTTGGGGGGCACTGGTGTAACATTGGTTGTCCTTAATGGTATAGATAATGAAGTAATCAATAACAAGTTGTCAAGTGTAGGAGAAGATATTGGATCGTCACTTCACTTGGTGGGACAATGGGCACCTACAATATATGAGGCACAAAGGAAAGGCCTACAGCTTGAATCAAGTATGTATAGATATTTGAATAACCTTACTATGGCTGTAGAGAACCTAGTATCAGATAGTGGTAGTTGGAGTCTTTGTGATTTACGGTATGTATATATGAGTCAACAATGTTTAGATTTAGAAAACATTCTTATGATTCCTAAAACTGATAAATTACGCAATTTATTAACAATAGGAAACAACAATGAAAATGTATGGATACATATTGATACTACTAGTGTTAAGTGCGTAGAATGGGAACATAATGGTAATATTGCCAAACACTCTTGCGTAGTATCAATCACTGCCTACACAGCTGATGTTGTTAAAATAGCTTGCAAATTTTTCACATTACCAGACCCAGTTTTCAATTTGTTACATTCTAATTGGACGTGGTGGAAACCCCCATATCATGGAAAATATATATTCCCTAATGACAACACGACATCTTCACTTGAACACTGTGATCAAACCGATCGTGGATTGGCATGTCGCCATGCCTCTCCAATTTTTTAACCCTGTTTGTTAGCATCTGAGATCAATTCATGCACATGGCAGGTATATCCTGAAAATGTCTCAATCATGATAGAAATAGCACCTCAAACTGTATGCATGTCTACCAGTTTGCCAGTTAAAATTCCTATGGTTGACAGTCAGCTACCATTCTCTGGCTGTGTGTGTAATATTAGTTTTTTTACTTGGAAAGGTAATAGCTATTTATTACACCCTGTACTGAATGTTTACAAACATACATTCTTTATACCACATGCCCTACCTATTTCTTCACACCAATTACGCCACAACAATTACGCCACTACCATTCTACAATTAATGCTGGGGCAGAAAGAATTATTCAATACGTTACAACAACATGCAAAAGCTATTTCTCATGGGGAGATACATTTTGTTAAGGACATGTTGTTATCTGTTTCTTCAAAAATACAAAATGATCTTACACATCATTGGTATGATTCACTGACTGGTTGGTCCACAACGGATACACAAATGTTACAAATGTCATTTTACCCACTAATCGTCATTGCATTTATATTAATACTGCTAACACTATGGAATCTTTATCTCACGTGCACTCTTCGCAGAAGAATTAAGTCCACTATTAAGAGGCATACTGAACATGAATATGAATATTTGTTAAGAGGCATACCTTCTCCATATGAAATCCCAAACGCAACGTATGAAATCCCCAATGCAACATATGAAAATCCAAACACAAACAACACTCAAGTATAATGCTTAATGTATCATGCTGTGATCACATTGTGATCAAAGAGGGGAATGTAGGGCTATATTATTTAGGCCCTGTACTGTGCCTGATCTCTATGCTATATTATTGTACCCTGGGCCCACATTGGATTATTTCACTATTACTGTAACTTTCCAGTATCATAACCTTTGTGTTGCTTTGCATATGTATTGCTAAATGATCTGTTCTGCTGACAACCACATATTACCAATCATATGTCAGGTGCTGATGAGAAGAATATATTGTTTACTGATGAGAAGAATATTCTTTACTACTGACAATGATATTATGTGTTACTGACAAACTCACATGTTATATCCAAATGTGATACACCCATATATGGCAAAATCATACTTACTTCTGCTATTTGTAAAACTATAAAACCTTTGTGTTGCTATAAATAAATCAGAATTGCCAAGAAGCTATATTGTGTCTGTGTCAGTTTTCTTGGGATTCTCCAGAGCTCTGTGAAAGAAGGTATCAGCATCTCTCAGTCAGGGATTTCCTCCAACCGGAGGAAAAGACCCCTACAAAGACCCCTACAATACCGGCGCTATGGAAGTCCCATAGAGAAATTTACGTAAATTGGTTTGTGGTAAGGCCAAAAAAGTGTGCGGTGCCCCTAAACCTGCAAGACTCGTAATACCAGCGGACGTAAAAAAGCAGCGTTAGGACCTGTTAACGCTGCTTTTTAGTTTCAAAGTACAGCAGCACGTTCAGCAAAAGAGTCACAGGGCAAACTATGGTAAAATAAAAATTACCTTTATTAGAACATATTTAAAATAGTACACAGCTCCAAACTCCCTGACTAGTTTTGTGCTCAATTAAGCACTTAATCATAGGGTCTAACGCTGCTTTTTAAGCTTACCGCACAACTCGTAATCTAGCCGAATATATTTGGCAACATTGTATACTCCATTTTCATTGACTTTTAGTGGTGGCAATAAATATATATTTTACCTTTTTGATTTTAATATATGTTTCATAATCTGAGACGTCCGATTTTTTACTGTTAATTGCTGAAATTTCTTGATATATACACACACCTAGATTACGAGTTTTGCGTTAGAAGCTGTGCAGTGCTAACGAGCAGTTTATGCTCACTTGCAGACAGCGCTGGCATTACGCGTTGTTACAAACCCAGCGTTAGCTGCAAAAAAGTGATCGTAGAGCAAAATTTAGCTCCACATCTCACCTCAATACCAGCACTGCTTAAGTTAGGGGTGAGCTGGTAAAACGTGCTCGTGCACGATTTCCCCATAGGAGTCAATGGGTGAGAGCCAGCTCAAAAAAACCCCAACACCTGCAAAAAAGCAGTATAAAGCTCCTAACGCAGCCCCATTGATTCCTATGGGTAATACATTTTATGTCTACACCTAACACCCTAATATGAACCCCGAGTCTAAACACCCCTAATCTTACACTTATTAACCCCTAATCTGCCGCTCTGGACACCGCCGCCACCTATGTTTTACTTATGAACCCATAATCTGCTGCCCCGACATCGCTGACACCTACATTTTATTTATTAACCCCTAATCTGCCACCCCTATGTTGCCACAACCTACCTACAGTTATTAACCCCTAATCTGACACCCCCAACATCACCGCCACTATAATAAAGTTATTAACCCCTAAACCTAAGTCTAAGCCTAACCCCCCATAACTTAAATATAATTTAAATAAATCTAAATAAAATTACTATTATTACCTAAATTAAATACTTACCTATAAAATAAACCCTAAGATAGCTACAATATAACTAATAGTTACATTGTACCTATCTTAGGGTTTATTTTTATTTTACAGGCAACTTTGTATTTATTTTAACTAGGTACAATAGCTATTAAATAGTTATAAACTATTTATTAACTACCTAGTTAAAATAAAGACAAATTTACCTGTAAAATAAAACCTAACCTAAGTTACAATTACACCTAACACTACCACTATAATTAAATTAATTACCTAAAATAAATACAATTAATTACAATTTAAAAAAATTATCTAAAGTAGGAAAAAAACCAAACACTAAATTACAGAAAATAATAAAATAATTACAAGATTTTTAAACTAATTACACCTAATTTAATCCCCCTAACAAAATAAAAAAGCCCCCCCAAAATAAAAAAAGCCCTACCCTACACTACATTACAAATAGCCCTTAAAAGGGCCTTTTGTGGGGCATTGCCCCAAAGTAATCAGCTCTTTTACCTGTAAAAAAAAATACATCCCCCCCCCAACATTAAAACCCACCACCCACACAACCAACCCTACTCTAAAACCCACCCAATTCCCCCTTAAAAAAACCTAACACTAACCCCTTGAAGATCACCCTACCTTGAGAAGTCTTCACCCAACTGGGCCAAAGTCCTCAATGAAGCCGACAGAAGTGGTCCCTCAGACGGGCAGAAGTCTTCATCCAGACAGCATCTTCTATCTCATCTATCCGGCGCGGAGCGGCTCCATCTTCAAGACATCCGACACGGAGCATCCTCTTCATCCGGAGTCTTCTTCAACAATGACGGTTCCTTTAAGTGACGTCATCCAAGATGGCGTCCCTTCAATTCCGATTGGCTGATAGAATTCTATCAGCCAATCTGTATTAAGGTAGGAAAAATCCTATTGGCTGATGCAATCAGCCAATAGGATTGAAGTTCAATCCTATTGGCTGATCCAATCAGCCAATAGGATTGAGCTTGCATTCTATTAACTGTTCCAATCAGCCAATAGAATGCGAGCTCAATCCTATTGGCCGGATGGATGAAGATAGAAGATGCCATCTGGATGAAGACTTCTGCCCATCTGGAGGACCACTTCTGCCGGCTTCGTTGAGGACTTCGGCCCAGTTGGGTGAAGACTTCTCAGGGTAGGGTGATCTTCAAGGGGTTAGTGTTAGGTTTTTTAAGGGGGGATTGGGTGTGTTTTAGAGTAGGGTGTGTTGTGTGGGTGGTGGGTTTTAATGTTGGGGGGGAATTGTAATTTTTTTACAGGTAAAAGAGCTGATTACTTTGGGGCAATGCCCCGCAAAAGGCCCTTTTAAGGGCTATTTGTAATTTAGTGTAGGGTAGGGCTTTTTTATTTTGGGGGGGCTTTTTTATTTTGTTAGGGGGATTAGATTAGGTGTAATTAGTTTAAAAATCTTGTAATTATTTTATTATTTTCTGTAATTTAGTGGGGGGTTTTCCTACTTTAGATATTTTTTTTAAATTGTAATTAATTGTATTTAGTTTAGATAATTAATTTAATTACAGTGGTAGTGTTAGGTGTAATTGTAACTTAGGTTAGGTTTTATTTTACAGGTAAATTTGTCTTTATTTTAACTAGGTAGTTATTAAATAGTTAATAACTATTTAATAACTATTGTACCTAGTTAAAATAAATACAAAGTTGCCTGTAAAATAAAAATAAACCATAAGCTAGCTACACTGTAACTATTAGTTATATTGTAGCTAGCTTTGGGTTTATTTTATAGGTAAGTATTTAGTTTTAAAGAGGAATAATTTAGTGAATTGTAGTAATTTTATTTAGATTTATTTAAATTATATTTAAGTTAGGGGGAGTTAGGGTTTGACTTAGATTTAGGGGTTAATATAGTGGCGGCGACGTTGGGGCAGTAGATTAGGGGTTAATAAATGTAGGTAGGTGTCAGCGATGTTAGGGCTGGCAGATTAGGGGTTAATAATATAATATTTAAATAGTGTTTGCGATGCGGGAGTCCTGCGGTTTAGGGGTTAATATGTTTATTATAGTGGCGGCGATGTCCGGTTCGGTAGATTAGGGGTTAAAAAATTTATTTTAGTTTTTGCGATGTGGGGGGGCCTCGTTTTAGGGGTTAATAGGTAGTTTATGGGTGTTAGTGTACTTTGTAACACTTTAGTTAAGAGTTTTATGCAACGGCGTTGTAGTGTAAAACTCTTAACTACTGAATTAAATGCGGTACCAGGCTTGACAGGATAGGGTCTACCGCTCACTTTTTGGCAGACTCGTAATACCAGCGCTATGCAAGTCCCATTGAAAAAAGAGGATATGCAATTGACGTAAGTGGATTTGCGGTATTTCCGAGTCTGGCCAAAAAAGTGAGTGGTACACCTGTACCTGCAAGACTTGTTATATCAGCGGGCGTTAAAAAGCAGCGTTGGGACTGGCCAACGCTGCTTTTTAACCCTAACGCACAACTCGTAATCTAGCCCACAGTTTGTAGTGCTGCTATATATTTTTTATATATCAGGTAAAATAAATATGTAACTTTCCTTTTATTTTTGGGTCGTTTATAGTTTCCATATAGCCTTTGTAACCACTCTCTCATAACGTAAGGGTCTAAATTCAAATCATTATAGATAGATTCTTCAGAGAGTTCAAACAACTTTGTAATGGGACCCAATTAATCTGAATACTTGTCTTGACAAGCCTTGAGAAACCTGTCAGGACCTCTTTTGATATTAAAATTCTTTGCCATTGAGATGAATGGGGATGAAGAATATCATTAGGATCTAAATATAATCCCCTTTATTATCAAATAATTTAGGTCTGGAAGAAACAGATGCTTTTCTATTTTTCTTTTTTTGGCATATCATCAGATGATGAACAGTGACCAGATAAACAAATCAATTGATCATCTGATTCTTTAATATTAAGAATATGTCTGATGAAACCAGACGTGAAACAGCTTTCCTTTTATTTTTATCTGGTAAAGTTTTTGCATGCCGTTCTTTTAAGTGCTTGGTTTTACTAAAGACCGCTGCTCCA
The DNA here is from genome assembly GCF_027579735.1 of Bombina bombina. Classification (NCBI taxonomy): domain Eukaryota; kingdom Metazoa; phylum Chordata; class Amphibia; order Anura; family Bombinatoridae; genus Bombina; species Bombina bombina. The sequence continues at coordinate 1,284,931,842 of NC_069501.1, read as the reverse complement.
TAACCTGTCCGCCTGCTCTGAGGAGACGGACAGACATTGCCGCAATTCAACCCGATCGAGTACGATCGTGTTGATTGACACCCTCCTGCTAGCGGCCGATTGTCCGCTAATCTGCAGGGGCGGAGTTGCACCAGCAGCTCACAAAAGCTGCTGGTGCAATGCTGAATGCGGAGAGCGTACTGATCTCCGCATTCAGCAAAGTCGGTCGGACATGATCCGCTGATCAAATCATGTCTGACAGACCTTTCATAAATAGGCCCCATAGTCTGTAACATAGATTGTAAAGAGTTCTCAGGTATTTGAGGTAAATTTTCCTGAGACATTGTAAAATGAATTAAATGTAGAAATATAAACTAATATATAATGATATGCAATAAATAATTAAAATAATAAATAGTACATTTCTAAAATAATTATTGCATAAATAAAATAAGTTGAATAAACAATTAAACTATTACTCTCAACTAAATATGTAAGCTGGAAATAACCCTGTTAACAGAGACTAAAATTAAATGTTTCAAATAGCGCAGATCAAATGAGATTTGCAACAAAATTACAAATAACGATGTCTCCGTCCATAAGTAAGCAACTGACAGAAAAGGCTGTTACTGAGGGCAGGAAGGAGAAGAAGGAGGCGGGAAAATGAGACCCGTAATGAAAAATAAAGGAGGAGGGGCCAAAAACGTAAGAAAGAAAAGAAAAACAAGATGGCGATTAAAAATGAAGGAGAACAAAAAACAAATGCAAGCAGGTCAAACACACAGGTAGGATAAAAGCAAACACAACCGGAGCCAAACCGGAACATATAAAATACAAGGGGGAGTGAAAAACAAAAAAATACAAAGTCATAAGAAAAGGGGTTAAATAAATAACACCTGTGTCTGTATCTTATATCTGTAGGTATAATCAGATCTAATTACTGTATCACACTGTGTACATATACATGTGTCTGTATCTTATATCTGTAGGTATAATCAGATCTCATTACTGTATCACACTGTGTACATATACATGTGTCTGTATCTTATATATGTAGGTATAATCAGATCTCATTACTGTATCACATTGTGTACATATACATGTGTCTGTATCTTATATCTGTAGGTATAATCAGATCTCATTACTGTATCACACTGTGTACATATACATGTGTCTGTATCTTATATCTGTAGGTATAATCAGATCTCATTACTGTATCACACTGTGTACATATACATGTGTCTTTATCTTATATCTGTAGGTATAATCAGATCTCATTACTGTATCACATTGTGTACATATACATGTGTCTTTATCTTATATCTGTAGGTATAATCAGATCTCATTACTGTATCACACTGTGTACATATACATGTGTCTGTATCTTATATCTGTAGGTATAATCAGATCTCATTACTGTATCACATTGTGTACATATACATGTGTCTGTATCTTATATCTGTAGGTATAATCAGATCTCATTACTGTATCACACTGTGTACATATACATGTGTCTGTATCTTATATCTGTAGGTATAATCAGATCTCATTACTTTATCACATAGTGTACATATATATGTGTCTGTATCTTATATCTGTAGGTATAATCAGATCTCATTACTTTATCACATAGTGTACATATACATGTGTCTGTATCTTATATCTGTAGGTATAATCAGATCTCATTACTGTATCACATTGTGTACATATACATGTGTCTGTATCTTATATCTGTAGCTATAATCAGATCTCATTACATTATCACATTGTGTACATATACATGTGTCTGTATCTTATATCTGTAGGTATAATCAGATCTCATTACTTTATCACACTGTGTACATATACATGTGTCTTTATCTTATATCTGTAAGTATAATCAGATCTCATTACTGTATCACACTGTGTACATATACATGTGTCTTTATCTTATATCTGTAGGAATAATCAGATCTCATTACTTTATCACATTGTGTACATATACATGTGTCTGTATCTTATATCTGTAGATATAATCAGATCTCATTACTGTATCACACTGTGTACATATACATGTGTCTGTATCTTATATCTGTAGGTATAATCAGATCTCATTACTGTATCACATTGTGTACATATACATGTGTATTTATCTTATATCTGTAGGTATAATCAGATCTCATTACTTTATCACATTGTGTAAATATACATGTATCTGTATCTTATATCTGTAGGTATAATCAGATCTCATTACATTATCACACTGTGTACATATACATGTGTCTATCTTATATCTGTAGGTATAATCAGATTTCATTACTGTATCACATTGTGTACATATACATGTGTCTGTATCTCATATCTGTAGTATAAGCAGATATCATTACTTTATAACATAGTGTACATATACATGTGACTTTATCGTATGTCTGTAGGTATAATCAGATTTCATTACTGTATCACACTGTGTACATATACATGTGTCTGTATCTTATATCTGTAGGTATAATCAGATCTCATTACTTTATCACATTGTGTACATATACGTGTGTCTGTATCTTATATCTGTAGGTATAATCAGATCTCATTACTGTATCACATTGTGTACATATACATGTGTCTGTATCTTATATCTGTAGGTATAATCATATCTCATTACTGTATCACACTGTGTACATATACATGCTTCTTTATCTTATATCTGTAGGTATAATCAGATCTCATTACTTTATCACATTGTGTACATATACATGTGTCTGTATCTTATATCTGTAGGTATAATCAGATCTCATTACTGTTTCACACTGTGTACATATACATGTGTCTTTATCTTATAACTAAAGGTATAATCAGATCTCATTACCTTATCACACTGTGTACATATACATGTGTCTGTATCTTATATCTGTAGGTATAATCAGATCTCCTTACTGTATCACACTGTGTACATATACATGTGTCTGTATCTCATATCTGTAGGTATAATCATATCTCATTACTGTATCACACTGTGTACATATACATGTGTCTGTATCTTATATCTCTAGGTATAATCAGATCTCATTACTGTATCACACTGTGTACATATACATGTGTCTTTTTCTTATATCTGTAGGTATAATCATATCTCATTACTGTATCACATTGTGTACATATACACTGTGTGCAGAATTATTAGGCAAATGAGTATTTTGACCACATCATCCTCTTTATGCATGTTGTCTTACTCCAAGCTGTATAGGCTCGAAAGCCTGCTACCAATTAAGCATATTAGGTGATGTGCATCTCTGTAATGAGAAGGGGTGTGGTCTAATGACATCAACACCCTATATCAGGTGTGCATAATTATTAGGCAACTTCCTTTCCTTTGGCAAAATGGGTCAAAAGAAGGACTTGACAGGCTCAGAAAAGTCAAAAATAGTGAGATATCTTGCAGAGGGATGCAGCACTCTTAAAATTGCAAAGCTTCTGAAGCGTGATCATCGAACAATCAAGCGTTTCATTCAAAATAGTCAACAGGGTCGCAAGAAGCGTGTGGAAAAACCAAGGAGCAAAATAACTGCCATTGAACTGAGAAAAGTCAAGCGTGCAGCTGCCAAGATGCCACTTGCCACCAGTTTGGCCATATTTCAGAGCTGCAACATCACTGGAGTGCCCAAAAGCACAAGGTGTGCAATACTCAGAGACATGGCCAAGGTAAGAAAGGCTGAAAGACGACCACCACTGAACAAGACACACAAGCTGAAACGTCAAGACTGGGCCAAGAAATATCTCAAGACTGATTTTTCTAAGGTTTTATGGACTGATGAAATGAGAGTGAGTCTTGATGGGCCAGATGGATGGGCCCGTGGCTGGATTGGTAAAGGGCAGAGAGCTCCAGTCCGACTCAGACGCCAGCAAGGTGGAGGTGGAGTACTGGTTTGGGCTGGTATCATCAAAGATGAGCTTGTGGGGCCTTTTCGGGTTGAGGATGGAGTCAAGCTCAACTCCCAGTCCTACTGCCAGTTTCTGGAAGACACCTTCTTCAAGCAGTGGTACAGGAAGAAGTCTGCATCCTTCAAGAAAAACATGATTTTCATGCAGGACAATGCTCCATCACACGCGTCCAAGTACTGCACAGCTTGGCTGGCAAGAAAGGGTATAAAAGAAGAAAATCTAATGACATGGCCTCCTTGTTCACCTGATCTGAACCCCATTGAGAACCTGTGGTCCATCATCAAATGTGAGATTTACAAGGAGGGAAATCAGTACACCTATCTGAACAGTGTCTGGGAGGCTGTGGTTGCTGCTGCACGCAATGTTGATGGTGAACAGATCAAAACACTGACAGAATCCATGGATGGCAGGCTTTTGAGTTTTCTTGCAAAGAAAGGTGGCTATATTGTCACTGATTTGTTTTTGTTTTGTTTTTGAATGTCAGAAATGTATATTTGTGAATGTTGAGATGTTATATTGGTTTCACTGGTAAAAATAAATAATTGAAATGGGTATATATTTGTTTTTTGTTAAGTTGCCTAATAATTATGCACAGTAATAGTCACCTGCACACACAGATATCCCCCTAAAATAGCTATAACTAAAAACAAACTAAAAACTACTTCCAAAACTATTCAGCTTTGATATTAATGAGTTTTTTGGGTTCATTGAGAACATGGTTGTTGTTCAATAATAAAATTAATCCTCAAAAATACAACTTGCCTAATAATTCTGCACTCCCTGTACACGTGTCTGTATCTTATATATGTAGGTATAATCAGATCTTATTACTGTACCAGACTGTGTGCATATACATGTGTCTGTATCTTATATCTGTAGGTATAATCAGATCTCATTACTGTATCACACTGTGTACATATACATGTGTCTGTATCTTATATCTGTAGGTATAATCAGATCTCATTACTGTATCACACTGTGTACATATACATGTGTCTTTTTCTTATATCTGTAGGTATAATCATATCTCATTACTGTATCACATTGTGTACATATACACGTGTTTGTATCTTATATCTGTAGGTATAATCAGATCTTATTACTGTACCAGACTGTGTGCATATACATGTGTCTGTATCTTATATCTGTAGTAATAATCAGATCGTATTACATTATCACATTGTGTGCATATACATGGGTCTGTATCTTATATCTGTAGTATAATCAGATCTCATTACTGTATCACATTATGTATATATACATGTGTCTGTATCTTATATCTGTAGGTATAATCAGATCTCATTACTGTATCACACTGTGTACATATACATGTGTCTTTATCTTATATCTGTAGGTATAATCATATCTCATTACTGTATCACATTGTGTACATATACACGTGTCTGTATCTTATATCTGTAGGTATAATCAGATCTCATTACTGTACCAGACTGTGTGCATATACATGTGTCTTTATCTTATATCTGTAGGTATAATCAGATCTCATTACTGTATCACATTGTGTACATATACATGTGTCTGTATCTTATATCTGTAGGTATAATCAGATCTCATTACTGTATCACATTATGTATATATACATGTGTTTGTATCTTATATCTGTAGTAATAATCAGATCGTATTACATTATCACATTGTGTACATATACATGGGTCTGTATCTTATATCTGTAGTATAATCAGATCTCATTACTGTATCACATTATGTATATATACATGTGTCTGTATCTTATATCTGTAGGTATAATCAGATATCATTACATTATCACATTGTGTACATATACATGTGTCTTTATCTTATGTCTGTAGTATAATCAGATCTCATTACTTTATCACATTGTGTAGATATACATGTGTCTTTATCTTATATTTGTAGGTATAATCACATCTCATTACTTTATCACACTGCGTACATATACATGTGTATGTATCTTATATCTGTAGGTATAATCAGATCTCATTACTGTATCACACTGTGTACATATACATGTGTCTTTATCTTATATCTGTAGGTATAATCATATCTCATTACTGTATCACATTGTGTACATATAAATGTGTCTGTATCTTATATCTGTAGGTATAATCAGATCTCATTACTGTATCACACTGTGTACATATACATGTGTCTTTATCTTATATCTGTAGGTATAATCAGATCTCATTACTTTATCACATTGTGTACATATACATGGGTCTGTATCTTATATCTGTAGTATAATCAGATCTCATTACTGTATCACATTATGTATATATACATGTGTCTGTATCTTATATCTGTAGGTATAATCAGATATCATTACATTATCACATTGTGTACATATACATGTGTCTTTATCTTATGTCTGTAGTTATAATCATATCTCATTACTGTATCACATTGTGTACATATACACGTGTCTGTATCTTATATCTGTAGGTATAATCAGATCTCATTACTGTACCAGACTGTGTGCATATACATGTGTCTGTATCTTATATCTGTAGTAATAATCAGATCGTATTACATTATCACATTGTGTACATATACATGGGTCTGTATCTTATATCTGTAGGTATAATCAGATCTCATTACTGTATCACAGTGTGTACATATACATGTGTCTGTATCTTATATCTGTAGGTATAATCAGATCTCATTACTTTATCACATTGTGTAGATATACATGTGTGTTTATCTTATATCTGTAGGTATAATCACATCTCATTACTTTATCACACTGCGTACATATACATGTGTATGTATCTTATATCTGTAGGTATAATCAGATCTCATTACTGTATCACACTGTGTACATATACATGTGTCTGTATCTTATATCTGTAGGTATAATCAGATCTCATTACTGTATCACATTGTGTACATATACATGTGTCTGTATCTTATATCTGTAGGTATAATTAGATCTCATTACTGTATCACATGATGTACATATACATGTGTCTTTATCTTATATCTGTAGTATAATCAGATCTCATTACTGTATCACATTATGTATATATACATGTGTCTGTATCTTATATCTGTAGGTATAATCAGATATCATTACATTATCACATTGTGTACATATACATGTGTCTTTATCTTATATCTGTAGGTATAATCATATCTCATTACTGTATCACATTGTGTACATATACACGTGTCTGTATCTTTTATCTGTAGGTATAATCAGATCTCATTACTGTATCACATTGTGTACATATACATGTGTCTGTATCTTATATCTGTAGGTATAATCAGATCTCATTACTGTACCAGACTGTGTGCATATACATGTGTCTGTATCTTATATCTGTAGTAATAATCAGATCGTATTACATTATCACATTGTGTACATATACATGGGTCTGTATCTTATATCTGTAGTTTAATCAGATCTCATTACTGTATCACATTATTTATATATACATGTGCCTGTATCTTATATCTGTAGGTATAATCAGATATCATTTCATTATCACATTGTGTACATATACATGTGTCTTTATCTTATGTCTGTAGTTATAATCAGATCTCATTACTTTGTCACATTGTGTAGATATACATGTGTCTTTATCTTATATCTGTAGGTATAATCAGATATCATTACTTTATCACACTGTGTACATATACATGTGTATGTATCTTATATCTGTAGGTATAATCAGATCTCATTACTGTATCACATTGTGTACATATAAATGTGTCTTTATCTTATATCTGTAGGTATAATCAGATCTCATTACTGTATCACATTGTGTACATATACATGTGTCTGTAACATATCTGTAGGTATAATCAGATCTCATTACTGTATCACATTGTGTACATATACATGTGTTTGTATCTTATATCTGTAGGTATAATCAGATCTCCTTACTGTATCACACTGTGTGCATATACATGTGTCTATCTTATATCTGTAGGTATAATCAGATTTCATTACTGTATCACATTGTGTACATATACATGTGTCTATCTTATATCTGTAGGTATAATCAGATCTCATTACTGTATCACACTGTGTACATATACATGTGTCTGTATCTTATATCTGTAGGTATAATCAGATCTCATTACTGTATCACATTGTGTACATATACATGTCTTTATTTTATATATGTAGATATAATCAGATCTCATTACTGTATCACACTGTGTACATATACATGTGTCTGTATCTCATATCTGTAGGTATAATCAGATCTCATTACTGTTTCACATTGTGTACATATGCATGTGTCTGTATCTTATATCTGTAGGTATAATTAGGTCTCATTACTTTATCACACTGTGTACATATACATATGTCTGTATTTTATATCTGTAGGTATAATCAGATCTCATTACTGTTTCCCATTGTGTACATATGCATGTGTCTTTATCTTATATCTGTAGGTATAATCAGATCTCATTACTGTATCACATTGTGTACATATGCATGTGTCTTTATCTTATATCCGTAGGTATAATTAAATCTCATTACTTTATCACATTATGTACATATACATGTGTATTTATCTTATATTTGTAGGTATAATCAGATCTCATTACTTTATCACACTGTGTACATATACATGTGTATTTATCTTATATTTGTAGGTATAATCAGATCTCATTACTTTATCACACTGTGTACATATACATGTGTCTTTATCTTATATTTGAAGGTATTATCAGTTCTCATTACTTTATCACATTGTTTACATATACATATGTCTTTATCTTATATTTGTAGGTATATTTGGATCTCATTACTGTATCACATTGTATACATATACATGTGTCTTTATCTTATATCTGTAGGTATAATCAGATCTCATTACTGTATCACATTGTGTACATATACATGTGTCTGTATCTTATATCTGTAGGTATAATCAGATCTCATTACTGTACCAGACTGTGTGCATATACATGTGTCTGTATCTTATATCTGTAGTAATAATCAGATCGTATTACATTATCACATTGTGTACATATACATGGGTCTGTATCTTATATCTGTAGTTTAATCAGATCTCATTACTGTATCACATTATTTATATATACATGTGCCTGTATCTTATATCTGTAGGTATAATCAGATATCATTTCATTATCACATTGTGTACATATACATGTGTCTTTATCTTATGTCTGTAGTTATAATCAGATCTCATTACTTTGTCACATTGTGTAGATATACATGTGTCTTTATCTTATATCTGTAGGTATAATCAGATCTCATTACTTTATCACACTGTGTACATATACATGTGTATGTATCTTATATCTGTAGGTATAATCAGATCTCATTACTGTATCACATTGTGTACATATAAATGTGTCTTTATCTTATATCTGTAGGTATAATCAGATCTCATTACTGTATCACATTGTGTACATATACATGTGTCTGTAACATATCTGTAGGTATAATCAGATCTCATTACTTTATCACATTGTGTACATATACATGTGTTTGTATCTTATATCTGTAGGTATAATCAGATCTCCTTACTGTATCACACTGTGTGCATATACATGTGTCTATCTTATATCTGTAGGTATAATCAGATTTCATTACTGTATCACACTGTGTACATATACATGTGTCTGTATCTTATATCTGTAGGTATAATCAGATCTCATTACTGTATCACATTGTGTAAATATATATGTCTTTATTTTATATATGTAGATATAATCAGATCTCATTACTGTATCACACTGTGTACATATACATGTGTCTGTATCTCATATCTGTAGGTATAATCAGATCTCATTACTGTTTCACATTGTGTACATATGCATGTGTCTGTATCTTATATATGTAGGTATAATCAGATCTCATTACTGTTTCACATTGTGTACATATGCATGTGTCTTTATCTTATATCTGTAGGTATAATCAGATCTCATTACTGTATCACATTGTGTACATATACATGTGTCTTTATCTTATATCTGTAGGTATAATCAGATCTCATTACTGTTTCACATTGTGTACATATGCATGTGTCTTTATCTTATATCCGTAGGTATAATTAAATCTCATTACTTTATCACATTATGTACATATACATGTGTATTTATCTTATATTTGTAGGTATAATCAGATCTCATTACTTTATCACACTGTGTACATATACATGTGTATTTATCTTATATTTGTAGGTATAATCAGATCTCATTACTTTATCACACTGTGTACATATACATGTGTCTTTATCTTATATTTGAAGGTATTATCAGTTCTCATTACTTTATCACATTGTTTACATATACATATGTCTTTATCTTATATTTGTAGGTATATTTGGATCTCATTACTGTATCACATTGTATACATATACATGTGTCTTTATCTTATATCTGTAGGTATAATCAGATCTCATTACTGTATCACATTGTGTACATATACATGTGTCTGTATCTTATATCTGTAGGTATAATCAGATCTCATTACTGTATCACACTGTGTACATATACATGTGTCTGTATCTTATATCTGTAGGTATAATCAGATCTCATTACTGTATCACACTGTGTACATATACATGTGTCTGTATCTTATATCTGTAGGTATAATCAGATCTCATTACTGTATCACATTGTGTACATATACATGTGTCTTTATCTTATAACTGTAGGAATAATCAGATCTCATTACTGTATCACACTGTGTACATATACATGTGTCTGTATCTTATATCTGTAGGTATAATCAGATCTCATAACTGTATCACACTGTGTACATATACATGTGTCTGTATCTTATATCTGTAGGTATAATCAGATCTCATTACATTATCACATTGTGTACATATACATGTGTCTGTATATTATATCTGTAGGTATAATCAGATCTCATTACTGTATCACATTGTGTACATATAAATGTGTCTGTATCTTATATCTGTAGGTATAATCAGATCTCATTACTGTAACACATTGTGTACATATACATGTGTCTTTATCTTATATCTGTAGGTATAATCAGATCTCATTACTGTATCACATTGTGTACATATAGACGTGTCTTTATCTTATATCTGTAGGTATAATCAGATCTCATTACTGTATCACATTGTGTACATATAGACGTGTCTTTATCTTATATCTGTAGGTATAATCAGATCTCATTACTGTATCACACTGTGTACATATACATATGTCTTTATCTTATATCTGTAGGTATAATCAGATCTCATTACTGTATCACATTGTGTACATATACATGTGTCTGTATATTATATCTGTAGGTATAATCAGATCTCATTACTGTATCACATTGTGTACATATACATGTGTCTTTATCTTATATCTGTAGGTATAATCAGATCTTTTTACTGTATAACACTGTGTACATATACATGTGTCTGTATCTTATATCTGTAGGTATAATCAGATCTCATTACTGTATCACATTGTGTACATATACATGTGTCTGTATCTTATATCTGTAGGTATAATCAGATCTCATTACTGTATCACATTGTGTACATATACATGTGTCTGTATCTTATATCTGTAGGTATAATCAGATCTCATTACTGTATCACATTGTGTACATATACATGTGTCTATCTTATATCTGTAGGTATAATCAGATCTCATTACTGTATCACATTGTGTACATATACATGTGTCTGTATCTTATATCTGTAGGTATAATCAGATCTCATTACTGTATCACATTGTGTACATATACAGGTGTTTTTATCTTATATCTGTAGGTATAATCAGATCTCATTACTGAATCACACTGTGTACATATACATGTGTCTCTATCGTATATCTGTAGGTATAATAAGATCTCATTACTTTATCACATTGTGTACATATACATGTGTCTTTATCTTATATCTGTAGGTATAATCAGATCTCATTACTCTATCACACTGTGTACATATACATGTGTCTGTATCTTATATCTGTAGGTATAATCAGATATCATTACATTATCACATTGTGTACATATACATGTGTCTTTATCTTATGTCTGTAGTATAATCAGATCTCATTACTTTATCACATTGTGTAGATATACATGTGTCTTTATCTTATATTTGTAGGTATAATCACATCTCATTACTTTATCACACTGCGTACATATACATGTGTATGTATCTTATATCTGTAGGTATAATCAGATCTCATTACTGTATCACACTGTGTAAATATACATGTGTCTTTATCTTATATCTGTAGGTATAATCATATCTCATTACTGTATCACATTGTGTACATATAAATGTGTCTGTATCTTATATCTGTAGGTATAATCAGATCTCATTTCTGTATCACACTGTGTACATATACATGTGTCTTTATCTTATATCTGTAGATATAATCAGATCTCATTACTTTATCACATTGTGTACATATACATGGGTCTGTATCTTATATCTGTAGTATAATCAGATCTCATTACTGTATCACATTATGTATATATACATGTGTCTGTATCTTATATCTGTAGGTATAATCAGATATCATTACATTATCACATTGTGTACATATACATGTGTCTTTATCTTATGTCTGTAGTTATAATCAGATCTCATTACTGTATCACATTGTGTACATATACATGTGTCTGTATCTTATATCTGTAGGTATAATCAGATCTCATTACTGTATCACAGTGTGTACATATACATGTGTCTGTATCTTATATCTGTAGGTATAATCAGATCTCATTACTGTATCACACTGTGTACATATACATGTGTCTTTATCTTATATCTGTAGGTATAATCAGATCTCATTACTTTATCACACTGCGTACATATATATGTGTATGTATCTTATATCTGTAGGTATAATCAGATCTCATTACTGTATCACACTGTGTACATATACATGTGTCTTTATCTTATATCTGTAGGTATAATCATATCTCATTACTGTATCAAATTGTGTACATATACACGTGTCTGTATCTTATATCTGTAGGTATAATCAGATCTCATTACTGTACCAGACTGTGTGCATATACATGTGTCTGTATCTTATATCTGTAGTAATAATCAGATCGTATTACATTATCACATTGTGTACATATACATGGGTCTGTATCTTATATCTGTAGGTATAATCAGATCTCATTACTGTATCACAGTGTGTACATATACATGTGTCTGTATCTTATATCTGTAGGTATAATCAGATCTCATTACTTTATCACATTGTGTAGATATACATGTGTGTTTTTCTTATATCTGTAGGTATAATCACATCTCATTACTTTATCCCACTGCGTACATATACATGTGTATGTATCTTATATCTGTAGGTATAATCAGATCTCATTACTGTATCACACTGTGTACATATACATGTGTCTGTATCTTATATCTGTAGGTATAATCAGATCTCATTACTGTATCACATTGTGTACATATACATGTGTCTTTATCTTATATCTGTAGGTATAATCAGATCTCATTACTGTATCACATTGTGTACATATACATATGTCTGTATCTTATATCTGTAGGTATAATCAGATCTTATTACTGTATAACACTGTGTACATATACATGTGTCTGTATCTTATATCTGTAGGTATAATCAGATCTCATTACTGTATCACATTGTGTACATATACATGTGTCTGTATCTTATATCTGTAGGTATAATCAGATCTCATTACTGTATCACATTCTGTACATATACATGTGTCTTTATCTTATATCTGTAGTATAATCAGATCTCATTACTGTATCACATTATGTATATATACATGTGTCTGTATCTTATATCTGTAGGTATAATCAGATATCATTACATTATCACATTGTGTACATATACATGTGTCTTTATCTTATATCTGTAGGTATAATCATATCTCATTACTGTATCACATTGTGTACATATACACGTGTCTGTATCTTTTATCTGTAGGTATAATCAGATCTCATTACTGTACCAGACTGTGTGCATATACATGTGTCTGTATCTTATATCTGTAGTAATAATCAGATCGTATTACATTATCACATTGTGTACATATACATGGGTCTGTATCTTATATCTGTAGTTTAATCAGATCTCATTACTGTATCACATTATTTATATATACATGTGCCTGTATCTTATATCTGTAGGTATAATCAGATATCATTTCATTATCACATTGTGTACATATACATGTGTCTTTATCTTATGTCTGTAGTTATAATCAGCTCTCATTACTTTGTCACATTGTGTAGATATACATGTGTCTTTATCTTATATCTGTAGGTATAATCAGATCTCATTACTTTATCACACTGTGTACATATACATGTGTATGTATCTTATATCTGTAGGTATAATCAGATCTCATTACTGTATCACATTGTGTACATATACATGTGTCTGTAACTTATATCTGTAGGTATAATCAGATCTCATTACTTTATCACATTGTGTACATATACATGTGTTTGTATCTTATATCTGTAGGTATAATCAGATCTCCTTACTGTATCATACTGTGTGCATATACATGTGTCTATCTTATATCTGTAGGTATAATCAGATTTCATTACTGTATCACATTGTGTACATACACATGTGTCTATCTTATATCTGTAGGTATAATCAGATCTCATTACTGTATCACACTGTGTACATATACATGTGTCTGTATCTTATATCTGTAGGTATAATCAGATCTCATTACTGTATCACATTGTGTACATATACATGTCTTTATTTTATATATGTAGATATAATCAGATCTCATTACTGTATCACACTGTGTACATATACATGTGTCTGTATCTCATATCTGTAGGTATAATCAGATCTCATTACTTTTTCACATTGTGTACATATGCATGTGTCTGTATCTTATATCTGTAGGTATAATCAGATCTCATTACTGTTTCACATTGTGTACATATGCATGTGTCTTTATCTTATATCTGTAGGTATAATCAGATCTCATTACTGTATCACATTGTGTACATATACATGTGTCTTTATCTTATATCTGTAGGTATAATCAGATCTCATTACTGTTTCACATTGTGTACATATGCATGTGTCTTTATCTTATATCCGTAGGTATAATTAAATCTCATTACTTTATCACATTATGTACATATACATGTGTATTTATCTTATATTTGTAGGTATAATCATATCTCATTACTTTATCACACTGTGTACATATACATGTGTATTTATCTTATATTTGTAGGTATAATCAGATCTCATTACTTTATCACACTGTGTACATATACATGTGTCTTTATCTTATATTTGAAGGTATTATCAGTTCTCATTACTTTATCACATTGTTTACATATACATATGTCTTTATCTTATATTTGTAGGTATATTTGGATCTCATTACTGTATCACATTGTATACATATACATGTGTCTTTATCTTATATCTGTAGGTATAATCAGATCTCATTACTGTATCACATTGTGTACATATACATGTGTCTGTATCTTATATCTGTAGGTATAATCAGATCTCATTACTGTATCACACTGTGTACATATACATGTGTCTGTATCTTATATCTGTAGGTATAATCAGATCTCATTACTGTATCACACTGTGTACATATACATGTGTCTGTATCTTATATCTGTAGGTATAATCAGATCTCATTACTGTATCACACTGTGTACATATACATGTGTCTGTATCTTATATCTGTAGGTATAATCAGATCTCATTACTGTATCACATTGTGTACATATACATGTGTCTTTATCTTATAACTGTAGGAATAATCAGATCTCATTACTGTATCACACTGTGTACATATACATGTGTCTGTATCTTATATCTGTAGGTATAATCAGATCTCATAACTGTATCACACTGTGTACATATACATGTGTCTGTATCTTATATCTGTAGGTATAATCAGATATCATTACATTATCACATTGTGTACATATACATGTGTCTGTATATTATATCTGTAGGTATAATCAGATCTCATTACTGTATCACATTGTGTACATATAAATGTGTCTGTATCTTATATCTGTAGGTATAATCAGATCTCATTACTGTAACACATTGTGTACATATACATGTGTCTGTATATTATATCTGTAGGTATAATCAGATCTCATTACTGTATCACATTGTGTACATATACATGTGTCTTTATCTTATATCTGTAGGTATAATCAGATCTTTTTACTGTATAACACTGTGTACATATACATGTGTCTGTATCTTATATCTGTAGGTATAATCAGATCTCATTACTGTATCACATTGTGTACATATACATGTGTCTGTATCTTATATCTGTAGGTATAATCAGATCTCATTACTGTATCACATTGTGTACATATACATGTGTCTGTATCTTATATCTGTAGGTATAATCAGATCTCATTACTGTATCACATTGTGTACATATACATGTGTCTATCTTATATCTGTAGGTATAATCAGATCTCATTACTGTATCACATTGTGTACATATACATGTGTCTGTATCTTATATCTGTAGGTATAATCAGATCTCATTACTGTATCACATTGTGTACATATACATGTATCTTTATCTTATATCTGTAGGTATAATCAGATCTCATTACTGAATCACACTGTGTACATATACATGTGTCTCTATCGTATATCTGTAGGTATAATAAGATCTCATTACTTTATCACATTGTGTACATATACATGTGTCTTTATCTTATATCTGTAGGTATAATCAGATCTCATTACTGTATCACATTGTGTACATATACATGTGTCTGTATCTTATATCTGTAGGTATAATCAGATCTCATTACTGTATCACATTATGTACATATACATTTGTATGTATCTTATATATGTAGGCATAATCAGATCTCATTACTGTATCACATTGTGTACATAATCATGTGTCTGTATCTTATATCTGTAGGTATAATCAGATCTCATTACTGAATCACACTGTGTACATATACATGTGTTTTTATCTTATATCTGTAGGTATAATCAGATCTCATTACTGTATCACATTGTGTACATATACATATGTCTGTAACTTATATCTGTAGGTATAATAAGATCTCATTACTTTATCACATTATGTACATATACATGTGTCTTTATCTTATATCTGTAGGTATAATCAGATCTCATTACTCTATCACATTATGTACATATACATGTGTCTTTATCTTATAACTAAAGGTATAATCAGATCTCATTACTTTATCACACTGTGTACATATACATGTGTCTGTGTCTTATATCTGTAGGTATAATCAGATCTCATTACTTTATCACACTGTGTACATATACATGTGTCTGTGTCTTATATCTGTAGGTGTAATCAGATCTCATTACTGTATCACACTGTGTACATATACATGTGTCTGTATCTTATATCTGTAGGTATAATCAGATCTCATTACTGTATCACATTGTGTACATATACATGTGTCTTTATCTTATATCTGTAGGTATAATCAGATCTCATTACTGTATCACATTGTGTACATATAAATGTGTCTTTATCTTATATCTGTAGGTATAATCAGATCTCATTACTGTATCACATTATGTATATATACATGTGTCTTATATCTGTAGGTATAATCAGATCTCATTACTGTATCACATTGTGTACATATACATGTGTCTTTATCTTATATCTGTAGGTATAATCAGATCTCATTACTTCATCACATTGTGTACATATACATGTGTCTGTATCTTATATCTGTAGGTATAATCAGGTCTCATTACTTTATCACACTGTGTACATATACATGTGTCTGTATCTTATATCTGTAGGTATAATCAGATCTCATTACTCTATCACATTATGTGCATATACATTTGTATGTATCTTATATCTGTAGGTATAATCAGATCTCATTACATTATCTCACTGTGTACATATACATGTGTCTGTATCTTATATCTGTAGGTATAATCGGATCTCATAACTGTATCACATTGTGTACATATTGTCAGTATATGGCAGGGTTATAACACAATATATTTAATAATTATTATTTACAATAAACCCTCAATCAATATGCATATACTAAGACAATAAAATTAATATAAATTGCTGAATTCTTTTTTATTAGTTAATATCTATAAACACATTAAAATATATTTGTAGGAACCAGAATATGAATCAATACTATACACATTTGAATTATTAAAATATGCTATACTCTTTACAAAGCAACCCAAATTGTAATTTTATAACTAACCTTATTCACAATTGAATTTCATTCAATTAACACAATGAGATTCCAAGATATTAGCTACTAACATTCAGACTGGTACAATTAACTATATAGTCACTATTGATTCTCATGCAATTCTAATTGGGACACTAAAAGTACATATATCCTTAATGTAAGCATTCACTTTGAATGTCAATTTATCTAACTGAAATAAATTCTTAGTTATCTACAATTAAGACAATTCTAGAATATATATATGTACATTTTCAAGGATAAATTGCTTAGAATTAATGATTAGTTTAAAACACACATACTATGAAATACTAGTTTTAAAATACACATATGCTCTTTAAATTTATTTACTACAGCAACAAGGAATGCTTGTCTTAAATGCTTACTGTTACAAACTGCTGTTTGTAACTGGCCCTTTAAATGGAAAATTGCCCTGCTTCCCTGGATTTTGGAGAAGCCTATTTGCCAGCCTCCTTCCACATGACTATGGCCCCTGGAAGATTGTGCCCCTGAGGACATATTGACTTTTGTTGGGTGTGTGTGGCCCTTTAAGAACCGTCTGGGGACATATTGTGACTTTGGTGAACAATGCCCCTTTAAGACTATGTCCCCAGACCTGTGAAATGACTTGTCCCTGGCTTTCTCCCACTTGGTTCAGTTTCATTGTGTGCCATTAAGAGTTAAATTTTGTTCAGCTTCAAGAAACCTATTCTAAATACAAGTTTGCTGGGATCAGCTCTAATTAGGTTTAGTGATAATACTTTCCCATTGTCTAATCAGACTAGTATTGATAAGGTGGACTGCATTGTTTTATTGTGTGTAATGTTATCTGCTGAAGTAATGTTGTGGCCTGTCAAAGGGAGTGTCTCTCTATCTAATATCAAATGTGTGATGGGGGATTTTATGCCTCCCCCTGAGAGTGTCCTGTTTGCATGTAACCTCAATAAAAAGCAGGCTGTGTGCTCCAGCACATGAGACCTATTTTTGACCCTCTAACTTGCAGCTTTGACTCATGTTTGTAGGGGACAGCTTATAATCACTACAGGGATTGCTATGTGTTACGGTACCAACAGTGTACCAAGGGTTAATACCAGATGAACAATGTCCTGCTTAGGGAATCAGCAATTCACAACCCAGCCAGTTTCCCTGCAAACATGAGACCAAGCTCCACATTTCAGGTTTAAAAAAGAATAACTACTTTATTTGAAGGCAGCACACAGATTTATACACCCTGGCTTCAGGTTACAGAGGGCATTGGTTTAACAGTAAAGTAAACATATGAACAATGCATCAAACCTCTAACAATTGTCTATTCACAGGTAAAACAGATTAACATATTAAGTTAATTAACTAGGGAAGAACGTTTACTCAGACAATCTGATGTTGGGCAGTCTAGTTAACATAATCACACAAGGACACAATCAGTTTACCCAGACAGACTCCTGAGACACAATCAGATCTGAAACATACATAGAATACATCTTATTACAGAATATAGGAACAGTTCTTATTAGCTATAAAGTCTTTTATGCCCACTTGGCTTATAGAGTCACAATTGCTCCCAAAAGGTGCACTCACACCCTGTACCCATCCTGTATTTATGGATACAGGGTGACATAGACATAAGACAGAGTTATGAAAGTACATGGGGTGTCCAGCATATAAAATTCCATATTTTCATGCAGTCTCTGGGTATCCTTAAGCCCATGTACCTCCAGCCCAAAGAATGTTCCATAACAGGCCCTCCAATGTACAGTGGCGAGATTGGGTTTCGTCACATCTCTCCCCTTTTCCAAACAAGACTAACAGGGTATCTGACCTCCTGCCGGGTCAGTGCCCTGGGTTAGTCCAGCAACCCACCCATACAACACAATTAGTAGTACAGCCCACCCACAATAAATGGTTACTACACCTGAGTACGGGGAAAACTTGTCCATGTCCAGGTGCCTCACCACAGCTGTGTGGGGGGACTGGTACGCTGAATTGGTGGGTTCGAGGTGGGCAGAGACCAGCTGTACTCTGCCCGGGTGCCAGCACTACCATGGAAGTAGCCTGGTGGGAGCCGGTTGCTGGAGGGGGAGACCGTCTGTCTCCCCTTTGGATACATAGCTGTGCTGCTGGAGGGGGAGACCAATCGTCTCCCCTTTGGCTAAACAGCCGTGTTGCTGGGGGACAGGACCATCAAACTCCTCTCCCTCTGGTTTGTCATGCTCGGCTGTCCAGGGTATGTACTGTGCCATATACCACCAGAGCGCCTAGTAGGCATGTCAGTTTTGCTGGGACAATCCATCTGTATTCCCGTTATGAGAGAGAATTCCTGTCCATTACAAACAAGGGTTCAAATTCCCTCAGTGCCCAGACCAGGGCCAAACAGTCCTTCAAAATCACATCAGCTTCTTTACGAGTTTTCTGTACCTGCTCTTTATAGGTATCCACAATCCCTTCATACTGACATAGGGTGCCCTTGAGTTGCAGCACCTCACTATGAGCCAGCGTCAGCTTCTCCTCCAGTGTCACTAAGTTTTTCTTTAATGTTTCATGTTCCACTCTCAAGCTGGTGTTTTCTGCAGTCTGTCGGTGCAGCTCGTCTAGCAGAGATTCCTGTTCTAAACGTGCTTTTTCCTCTGCGCTCCTCTTCTCCTTCATCAGCGCATTGTAACGGACCTCCACATATCAATAGCGGATAGAGATTTACTGAGCTCAGCGTCCTGGGGCTTAGCAGCAGGTTGGGTCAGTCTCTGCTGCACCGGATCTGGCACGGGTAGTCACAGAGTTAACATCAGCGGGACCCATAGGAGCGTAGGCAGAAACAAGGGGGCCAAGTCATTTCCAAGAAGAACATCAGCAGGTAAGTCCTTCTTGACCCCCACATTCACAGGTCTAGGCCCCACGGTTCCCCAATCCAAATGTACCCTGGCAACAGGTAGGCTGAACACATCGCCCCCTGCTACCCTCACAGCCACAGTGTCTCCAGTGTACTGTTCTCAGACACCAAGTTCTTTTGAAGCAAGGTCATGGTAGCACCAGTATCCCGTAGACCACTGACCTTCTTCCCATTCACTTTACCAGTTGCCGGTTATTCCGGTGGGCAGCTTGCACAAGGGTCTGCCTCATGTAGGATGCTCCAGCATTCTTGGCGCCTCTACGTAGCGGGCCGCAGGCTGAGGATTACGTGGGATTCCGCCGGCGGGTCTTCTCCAGGACTGCGCTTGGTTCGCTGCGTTTAGGGGACACTCTGGTCTTTTGTGCCCTAGTTGCTTACATCTAAAGCACCGAATAGGTTGTGAGTAGCACCGCAGGGCTCTCTGAGGTAGTTTGGTGGCCGGAGGCCGTGTGGTATAGTGGTGCGCCGGGGTTTGTAACTGGCAGCTGCTGGGGTGACTGGGGGTCTGTACTCCACTCTAGCAGGGGCTTAGTGGTAGCAGTGTCCAGTTTGCGGGCATCCGTATACTCATCTGCCAAGCGAGCCGCTTCCTGCAGGGTGGAGGGTTTACGGTCCCGAACCCACTCTCGAACTCCTGCGGGTAATTTGTCGAAGCAATGTTCCAACAGGAATAGCTGCAGCACCTCTTCCCCAGATATGGCTTGGCACCCCGCTATCCAGTGAGCTGCTGTGCGGTGCACCTTACATGCCCACTCAAGGTAGGAATCTCCAGCTAATTTAACAGTGTCTCTGAACCGCCTCCTGTATGCCTCCGGTGTAACCGCATACCTGGGAGAGCAGAGCCTCTTTTACAGTATTATAATCCCTGACTTCCTCATCTGGAATGGCCCGAAAAGCCTCTCTGGCCCGGCCGGATAATTTTCCAGATAATATCGTGACCCAGTCCTCTGCGGGTACCTTGTGTAGTGCACATTGCCTCTCAAAATCCGCAAGGTACCCATCAATCTCTCCTTCTGTTTCCAGGAAGTTTTTAAAAGCTGCAAAATGTACTTTTCTCTTTTCCATCTTAGTCAGTATTGTAATAATCCCCCTCTTCCTGAGGTTACTGGCTTGTGTAGTTGCTCTTCTGGGCGATAAGGTTCATTCCGTCGCTGCCACCAATGTTACGGTACCAACAGTGTACCAAGGGTTAATACCAGATGAACAATGTCCTGCTTAGGGAATCAGCAATTCACAACCCAGCCAGTTTCCCTGCAAACATGAGACCAAGCTCCACATTTCAGGTTTAAAAAAGAATAACTACTTTATTTGAAGGCAGCACACAGATTTATACACCCTGGCTTCAGGTTACAGAGGGCATTGGTTTAACAGTAAAGTAAACATATGAACAATGCATCAAACCTCTAACAATTGTCTATTCACAGGTAAAACAGATTAACATATTAAGTTAATTAACTAGGGAAGAACGTTTACTCAGACAATCTGATGTTGGGCAGTCTAGTTAACATAATCACACAAGGACACAATCAGTTTACCCAGACAGACTCCTGAGACACAATCAGATCTGAAACATACATAGAATACATCTTATTACAGAATATAGGAACAGTTCTTATTAGCTATAAAGTCTTTTATGCCCACTTGGCTTATAGAGTCACAATTGCTCCCAAAAGGTGCACTCACACCCTGTACCCATCCTGTATTTATGGATACAGGGTGACATAGACATAAGACAGAGTTATGAAAGTACATGGGGTGTCCAGCATATAAAATTCCATATTTTCATGCAGTCTCTGGGTATCCTTAAGCCCATGTACCTCCAGCCCAAAGAATGTTCCATAACAGGCCCTCCAATGTACAGTGGCGAGATTGGTTTCGTCACACTATGTTTTTCATACTCCCTTAGCTACAGGGATTGCTACAGAAGGAAGAGGTTCGCCTACTGGAGCCTGGTCGTAGGTCCAGGGCGCAGAGCAGACGGCGAGATACCAGCCCAGCAGCGGTGGTTCATAGAGTCTGCGTTACTTATGGTGGCTACGCAGTAGTTATAGTGTCCACGGTGCTGCTGCTCCTTTGGTGAGCGCTAGGAGCATCCTTTTCTATGGTCCAACTTCCAGCCAGCCTGGAGGCAACCGTAACATTTGGCGGCAGCGGTGGGATCGCGTCCTAGCGCAAGGAGCAGCACCACAACAGCACTGGTATCGTAGGAGAGTAATTGAGGGCAATGCTAGCCACTGCGCAGCGTCCCTACCTACAGCAGCATGGAGCTGACAAGACACTGGTCAGAACCCTGTGAAGAGCACCTGTTACAGAAGCATTAGTTATTCTGTTGTGAAGAGCTTATTTCCCAGCAGCAATGCCTGAACCAGCAAGCCAGCGCCTAAGAAGGGCTCCAAGAAAACTGTAACAAGTTTCATTTCATAAAAGAGTTAACTCTTTTTTTTTCAGCTTTAGAAACTATTGTCTAATCACCTCTGGAGCCAGACTGCTAATTGATAAGATGAACTTGTAAACTTGTTATCTTAAGTACTGTAATCCTATTGTGGCCTGTCAAAGGACAGTGCTCTCTATCTAAATGTGTGATGGGGGATTTTGTGCTTCCCCCCCTCTCCCCCTGGGAGTGCCCTGTGTGCATGTAACCTTAATAAAAAGCAGGCTGGGCATCCCAGTCCTGAGTTCTTGTTTGACCCTCAATCGCAGCGTTGACTCGTTTTTGTGGGCAGAAGGGTATCCTAGCTGTACTGCAGCTAAGGGAGATTATTCTATATTTGCGAGACTCATATAGAATACTATGGAAAGCAGCTTCTCCCCTCTTTAGCAATAGGGATCCAGGCTACTAAGCGGTCCATCTCTCAGCGAGACTAAGGGTAACCGTAACATTTGGCGGCAGCGGCGGGATTTTCCTGGATTTCCTAGGAGAGGTACAGAACGGATGGAGAGCGCTTACGAAAAATTGAAGCGTACAACCCTAAAGGATTTACTTGAAAGCAGAGGGGGGTACGCCAGCAACCGGCCGAGGAGAGAGCTGATCACAGAATTGACCGAACTGGATCAGAGCTTCACAATGGCGGAAACACCGACCACGATTAGTGACGAAAAAAACCAGGATTGTTCGGGAAAGGCTCTCATTATACGGGCCGAACCCCTCCATGGAATTGGTACAGCAGTTGATGGCGGAGGCGGACAAGGATATACGAGAGACTCGAGCCCACGAACTCAACCTAGCGAACGCACACCGCAATGCTGAAGCCCCGCAGGTAATCATCCCTGTCGAAAATGCTGGGAGGCCCAAGATACCCTATGCGGCATTTCGACCCTTCCTAGAGAGCGAGACAGGGATTGATGAATATTTGGCGGACTTCGAAAGGCAATGTGCCCTGCACCAGATTCCCAACAGAGAGTGGCCCACGATATTGTCTGGGAAACTATCCGGGCGAGCCCTGGAAGCCTTTCGTA
Organism: Bombina bombina; assembly: GCF_027579735.1. Taxonomy (NCBI): domain Eukaryota; kingdom Metazoa; phylum Chordata; class Amphibia; order Anura; family Bombinatoridae; genus Bombina; species Bombina bombina. Next base: position 1,284,907,431 of record NC_069501.1, on the reverse strand, counting down.
CTCTGGGTGCTGATGAAGTGACACAGTATGAGCTAGTTAAGGAGACACTGTTGCGACGATACGCTGTAACTCCGGACACGTATCGCCGACAGTTTCGGGGCACGGAAAAGAAGCCTAACGATACCCATATGGAATGGGCGCACCGAATGCGGAGAGCGGCAAATCACTGGCTGAGCGGAAGTAAAGCGGTGACTGGGGAGGAAATTTTACAATTGTTTCTCTTAGAACATTTTTATAATGGCATGGAACAGCAAGGGAAGGAATGGCTGCGAGACAGGCGGCCTTCTACCTTAGAAGAAGCAGCCAAATTGGCCGATGAACATTATGACTCCCGTCTTCACGAACCCATGAACTACCGAGCTCCAGCACGGGTCGAACCCAGAGAGGTTTACCGTGCACCCCCTCGTGCTGAATTCCGAGCCCCGGTGCCCACAGGGCCCGTCCGACACTCAGGACCACCCAATAACAGCTCTGAGCGTCCCAGACCGACTTGCCACCGATGCAAGCAACCAGGGCATTTCATGGCTAGCTGCCCCCTTAATACGCACCAGACACCCAGGAATTACAATTACCCCTCTGGGTCCTATCGTCCGGCCCGGGCCCTCTGTGTTAACCAAGAGGCCCCTATGGAGGGATATGTGGGGCCGCTTCACGAGGCAGACCCTGTATATGCTGCCTCAGATAACCGCCAGCACCATCGGCAGAGGGTATGGCTCGAGGGGCGATCTACCGAGGGATTGCGAGACACAGGGGCTACTATCACGCTGGTACAGAGTCATTTGGTGCCAGAGCACAAGCGATCCGGACAGACGGTGGCCGGTAGAGTGGCGGGGGGGGATGTGTACAAAATTCCAACAGCTAAAGTGCATCTTGATTGGGGGAGCGGGAAAGGGGGCTGTGAACGTGGGCCTAATGGATAATTTACCTGCCGAAGTACTACTGGGCAACGATTTGGGCCCCATGACTTCTGCCTATGCTCCAGTATGCAACAACGAGGCGGACCCAGTGACTACACGGGCCCAAGCCCGGACGGAGCGAGAGCTCTCACCAGTGCGGGAGACACAGGTAAGACCTACCCCGACCTTGCCTGACAGGTTAGGCCCCATACCCTGGGACACCCCAGATGCCTTCGAGGCAGAGTCTAAGACTGACCCGACCTTACAAAAGTACCGGGAACGAGCAGAGACCGGAGGGGGCGGGGCAGATAACGAAACATTCTTATGGGAAAAAGGGAAACTATACCGCTGGACAGAGAAAAGGGGACAGCGTAGGCGACAGCTGGTAGTGCCCCACAAATACCGTCAAGAAATCCTCAAAATAGGCCACGACATCCCCTTAGCAGGCCACCTAGCCGTTACCCGTACCCTACACCGCATTACTCACACGTTCTTTTGGCCAGGGGTGCACGCTGACGTTAGAACTTACTGTAACACCTGCGATGTGTGTCAACGAGTAGGAAGGCGAGGCGATCACCCTAAAGCCCAGCTAGTAAATATGCCCATTGTAGAGGAACCCTTCAGCCGGGGTTGCTATTGACCTAGTGGGACCACTGGCTACCCCTAGTCCCTCCGGTAAGCGATACATTCTTACCATAGTGGACTACGCTACCAGGTACCCAGAGGCTGTCGCCCTATCCAACATACAAGCGGATACGGTAGCGAATGCACTAGTACAGGTGTTCTCCCGGGTAGGATTTCCAAAAGAAATCCTATCCGACCGAGGCACCCAATTTACGGCTGAATTGACCCAACAACTCTGGCAGGTTTGCAAAATTAAGTCCCTCCTAAGCTCCCCATACCACCCCCAGACGAACGGGCTGTGTGAGAGGTTCAATGGGACCCTCAAGCAAATGCTCAAGACGTTCACTCAGGAATACCGAGACTGGGAACGCTTCCTGCCGCACCTCCTATTTGCTTATCGGGAGGTGCCCCAGGAAACGACAGGGTTCTCTCCCTTCGAGTTGCTCTACGGAAGAAAGGTACGGGGACCCCTAAACCTGATCCGGGAGCACTGGGAGGGAGAGATGGAGGCTGACGGTGTCCCAATTGTGCCATACGTGCTGGAACTCAGGGACCGAATGGAGCAATTAGCCAAATCCGTGCGGGCTAATCTCCAGTTGGCCCAGAGAAGACAGAAAGTATGGTACGATCGGGGGGCCCGAAAGAGAATCTTCACCATAGGACAAAAGGTGTTAGTACTTAAGCCGGTGAAGACAGACAAATTGCAGGCGTCCTGGCAGGGTCCCTACCAGATCGTAGAGAAAAGGGGAGACACCACTTATGTGATAGCTAGCTGCCACGACAACAATCTTAGAAAGACATTCCATGTAAACATGCTCAAGGAATATTTTGAGCGACCAGAGAACGTGACGGCCGTATGTTGTTCCCCTCAGGAAGACCCCGACAGTTTACCCATTCCAGACCTATTAGAAAAGAGCCTCCCCACAGGTATAGTGGCGCAGGTTCAGATAGGGGACCGACTTAGCCCCACTGAAAGGGAGCAGCTCAACCAACTCCTCCAGTCCAAACACCTCACCTTCTCCCCGAAGCCAGGGTACACTACTTTAACCACCCACCAGGTAGATACTCCGGGACAAGCTCCCTTGCGCCAGGCTCCGTACCGAATCCCCGAAGCAGTTAGGACAGGAATGAAGAAGGAGATCGATGAGATGCTCCAGCTCAGGGTAATTGAGCCCTCCGATAGTCCCTGGGCCTCCCCAGTTGTCTTGGTGCCCAAGAAAGATGGGACCACCCGGTTCTGCGTAGACTATCGGAGGCTCAATGAAAATACCGTGACGGACGCTTACCCTATGCCCAGGGTAGACGAGCTACTCGATCGTATAGCCAGGGGAAATTACCTGACCACTATTGACCTCTGCAAAGGTTACTGGCAGATTCCCCTGGCCCCGGAGGCTATCCCCAAGTCGGCATTCGTCACCCCATTCGGCTTATATCAGTTTAGGGTAATGCCGTTTGGGATGAAGAATGCCCCAGCTACATTCCAGCGCTTGGTGGATAGGCTCCTGGATGGCTTCCAGAGTTTTGCTTGCGCCTACCTGGACGACATAGCGATCCACAGTGAGTCCTGGGAGGACCACTTAGCTCATGTGGGAATGGTTCTGGATCAGATCCGGGCTGCTGGCCTGACTCTGAAGCCAGAAAAATGCCACTTTGGGATGGCCGAGGTACAGTACCTGGGTCACCGGGTGGGGTGTGGAAAGCAGCGACCAGAGCCGGCCAAAATAGAAGCTGTCGCCAATTGGCCCACCCCCATCACTAAGACTCAGGTCCTAGCCTTCCTGGGCACGGCAGGGTACTATAGACGGTTCGTACCAGACTACAGCACACTTGCCAAACCCCTGACTGACTTGACCAAGAAGAACTTACCTCGACAGGTCCTGTGGTCTCCCCACTGTGAAACGGCTTTCCAGGCTCTCAAAAATGCTCTAATTAACGCTCCTGTCTTGGCGGCCCCAGCCCTTAACAAACGTTTTATCGTCCATACAGATGCTTCCATGTTCGGGCTGGGAGCTGTCCTCAGCCAAGTAGGCGAAGATGGAGGGGAGCATCCAGTTGCCTACATCAGCCGGAAGCTCCTGCCCCGCGAAGTCAGCTATGCAGCGGTCGAAAAGGAGTGTTTGGCTTTGGTGTGGGCATTAAAGAAATTGACTCCCTATTTATATGGTCAGGAGTTCACTCTGGTCACCGACCATAACCCGTTGGTGTGGCTGAACCGGGTCTCTGGAGATAACGGCAGGCTATTACGTTGGAGCTTATCGTTGCAAACCTTCAATTTCACCATTACTTACAGACCTGGGAAACAGAATGGCAACGCCGACGGGTTGTCCAGACAAACCGACCTCAGCCCCGCATAACCAGCGGTCTGGACAGCCTTAGTCTGCCCCGAAAAGGGGTCAGACCGTGTCTGCCAGAGTGTTCCACAGAAAGGGAGCAATGTTACAGAAGCATTAGTTATTCTGTTGTGAAGAGCTTATTTCCCAGCAGCAATGCCTGAACCAGCAAGCCAGCGCCTAAGAAGGGCTCCAAGAAAACTGTAACAAGTTTCATTTCATAAAGAGTTAACTCTTTTTTTTTCAGCTTTTAGAAACTATTGTCTAATCACCTCTGGAGCCAGACTGCTAATTGATAAGATGAACTTGTAAACTTGTTATCTTAAGTACTGTAATCCTATTGTGGCCTGTCAAAGGACAGTGCTCTCTATCTAAATGTGTGATGGGGGATTTTGTGCTTCCCCCCCTCTCCCCCTGGGAGTGCCCTGTGTGCATGTAACCTTAATAAAACGCAGGCTGGGCATCCCAGTCCTGAGTTTTTGTTTGACCCTCAATCGCAGCGTTGACTCGTTTTTGTGGGCAGAAGGGTATCCTAGCTGTACTGCAGCTAAGGGAGATTATTCTATATTTGCGAGACTCATATAGAATACTATGGAAAGCAGCTTCTCCCCTCTTTAGCAATAGGGATCCAGGCTACTAAGCGGTCCATCTCTCAGCGAGACTAAGGGTAACCGTAACAGCACCTCAACCTGATCCGTCGCTATGAGGGCGCTGATTTCGTTCCAGAGGTAAAGAGGCGGCTAGTCCGATATGGTCCAGACCCTGCACAGGAGGTAGTCAGTCGCCTCATCCGGGAATTGGCTACTGAGAACGAAGCGGCACGAGCCTTTGAGCGCCAACTGTGGAGTTTGAGGGTATGGACACCTGGTCTCTCTCCCCAGCCGCAGCATGTTCCACAGGGAGAGGAGAGCAGCGACCTCCCTCCCCAGCGGCAGTATACTGTGCAGAGGGAAGAGACAACCGGTCTCCTTCCCCAACCCCAACCAGAGATACCAGAGGCAGCAGGCCTCATATACTGGTCCTGGGAGGACCCCTAGCAGGCAGGTGGAGATGGGACCGCAGTCTCTCTACCGGCCCTACAGGGATGCTGGGCAGGCGGCCCAGATCCCCAGCGACAGACCCAGCTACAGGGAGGGGAGAGCATCGACCTCCCTCCCCAGCCGGAGTGTGCCTTCCAGGGAGAGGAGACAACCGGTCTCTCTCCCCAGCCGCAGCATGTTCCACAGGAAGCGGAGAGCATCTACCTCCCTTCCCAACGGCCGCCGGAGTATCAGGAGGAGGAGGTAAGCCAATCTCCCCCTCCCCAGCTAACTCCTAACTTGGGCCCAGGGTTAACAGTGGAGATGTTAACCCCCACTGACCCCCACGTTCCCTTTGCCACCGGGCAGGACTATGCCCCAATTCCCCCAGCAGAAGAGCTGGCATCAGGACAGAGCGCTGCTGGCCTCTGCCCTACAGACCTTGTCCTTGTTACAGAACTGGCCTGCAAACCCCTCACCCCTTTTTCCCCGGCCGAGGATGCTACACTTTCATCCTACAACCTGGAACTTACAGGCCAGTACTACGTATTGTGGGGGGGCTACTTTGCTGCTAACGATTATTTGTGGGGGGGTTGCCAGACTAACTTAGGCACTGACCGGCAGAAGGTCAGGTGCCTGGTTAGTCTCCCTCCAAAAGGGGAGATATGTTACAAACTGCTGTTTGTAACTAGCCCTTTAAATGGAAAATTGCCCTGCTTCCCTGGATTTTGGAGAAGCCTATTTGCCAGCCTCCTTCCACATGACTATGGCCCCTGGAAGATTGTGCCCCTGAGGACATATTGACTTTTGTTGGGTGTGTGTGGCCCTTTAAGAACCGTCTGGGGACATATTGTGACTTTGGTGAACAATGCCCCTTTAAGACTATGTCCCCAGACCTGTGAAATGACTTGTCCCTGGCTTTCTCCCACTTGGTTCAGTTTCATTGTGTGCCATTAAGAGTTAAATTTTGTTCAGCTTCAAGAAACCTATTCTAAATACAAGTTTGCTGGGATCAGCTCTAATTAGGTTTAGTGATAAAACTTTCCCATTGTCTAATCAGACTAGTATTGATAAGGTGGACTGCATTGTTTTATTGTGTGTAATGTTATCTGCTGAAGTAATGTTGTGGCCTGTCAAAGGGAGTGTCTCTCTATCTAATATCAAATGTGTGATGGGGGATTTTATGCCTCCCCCTGAGAGTGTCCTGTTTGCATGTAACCTCAATAAAAAGCAGGCTGTGTGCTCCAGCACATGAGACCTATTTTTGACCCTTTAACTTGCAGCTTTGACTCATGTTTGTAGGGGACAGCTTATAATCACTACAGGGATTGCTATGTTTTTCATACTCCCTTAGCTACAGGGATTGCTACAGAAGGAAGAGGTTCGCCTACTGGAGCCTGGTCGTAGGTCCAGGGCGCAGAGCAGACGGCGAGATACCAGCCCAGCAGTGGTGGTTCATAGAGTCTGCATTACTTATGGTGGCTACACAGTAGTTATAGTGTCCACGGTGCTGCTGCTCCTTTGGTGAGCGCTAGGAGCATCCTTTTCTACGGTCCAACTTCCAGCCAGCCTGGAGGCAACCGTAACACTTACCTATATTTTATCAACCTCTCTCTCTCTCTCTCTCTCTCTCTCTCTATATATATATATATATATATATATATATATATATATATATATATATTACCAAAAGGATATTCATCTTCAAAACTTGTCCCACCTCATATAAAAATAAGTGTGTTTGCAATAGATAAGGAAGGTATAGCCAAAATTTGCTTAGAGTCTTGACTGTCTCCCACGCAACCAGTTATCAGTCGGTTTAGCAAAAATCAGCCTCAGTCCCCCTTCTCATCCTGCATTCCAGCTTACATTGTCTAATCATAGGTGAGAAATATGGGAGGCCCTTTGAAAACCTTGTCCCTTCTTATTGGTTTATTTCAGAGATGTATCTTTTTAACAGTCAAATCTTTTGGCTGTAATACCGGATTTTGGCCATCGGGGGGGGGGGGGGCAGCATGACAAACAAACAGATTTATTTAACCATTTCTAGACAGTAAAAAAATTTATTTAAAATATATATTCAAAATACCATAATTTCTTTACATTAATAAGTTACATGTTCACATGTACTGGACTATGTCCCATTATTCCTTCTGATTATTTTTTATATGAAACATCAGTATTCTTTTTTTTTTTTTTTAATACCATATTACATCAAAGTAATTTATACTGCTAACTGATTAGCTTAAAATCCATTTAAAATGTCACCAGGTCATTTCCCCACATTTATATACAAACACAGCATATTTTATATTCAGTACTGCACTGCATCCCAACATGAATATAATATATTTCATATTTCTAATAAATCCTGAATGCATGAATCTTGTCTATGCAGATCTGAAATAAAAATAATAGTGCTATTAATCGTTATGTAAAATATAAAATATCCACATGTCTGTTTTTATGGCTAAAGATATCTTGTTTTCCTGAAAAATAAAGGGACAAATTGTCAAATATGTATAAATCTATTTGGAGCAATTATCTAAAATGTTACTATTAATCATTGCTTTTTAGGTCCACAAATATCCATATTCATATGAAACCCAGCATTTATACATTCATTTTACAGATATTCATTCAGATATCCCATATACATGTGTATATTATTGATTATATTCTTATATCCTGACATAAATCCCCCTTCCAATTCAAATATATGTAGGACATATGTATTTGAATTGGTTTACAGTCAGTGGTATTTGGTGGGTGTCAACAGTATGCATCATAGACAGTCTTCTATGGAGAGAGTCCGTTGTTCTTGAGCCCTTATGCTTATCAGCTAGGCATCTTTAAACTACAGTATGTCTTTAGTGCATTTGGGGATATGACACTCCATTCTCCCTCTATGACTTGTATTTGGGACCTAGGATGGCACGCTCGCAACTGATTGATATGGACCCAATTATCTATGAAACTTTCATTTTATGGGATCCGTGTTTTATAGGCCACTGGAGTTATTTTTTCAGTAATGACAAAAGGACCTTTCCATGATGGAAGAAATTTCTTCTCCCTAACCTGATCTCTTCCAAAGTTTTAAAGATAAACTTTATCATTTATTTCATATTCCTTTTTGGACGTTTTGAGATCATAATAGGTTTTAGTGGCAGTGGCGGCTTTCTCTAAGTTCCTTTGAGCAAATGCAAAGGCATATTGCAGGTGCTTTAGTAGGTTCTCCACATATTGATGTGTATTGGCAACGTTTATCAAGTTCTGGTCTGATGTACGATACAGTAGATGCTGAGGTAGAACCATTCTTCTACCAGTCATCAGTTCAAAAGGTGACATCTTGGTAGCACTACTTGGAGTTGCTCTTAATGCCATTAGGACTAGAGGTAGTTTTACATCCCAGTCTTTACCCATTTCACTCACAAACTTTTTGAGGATTTTCACAATGGACTGGTTGTAACACTCTACACCACCACTTGAGACAGCTCTATATGCAATATGGAGCTTTCTTTTAACTCCTAGTATTTTCCACATTTTGGTCATCACTTCGCTAGTGAAGTGGGTTCCCCGATCTGATTCGATTCTTTGGGGCAAACCAAATCTGGAAAACACGTGGTTGATGAGCAAAGCTGTGCATGTTTCAGCACTATTGTTAGGTGCACTGATGCACTCTACCCATTTAGTGAACAGGCATGTCACTGTTAACATGTATTTGTTACCTCTTGATGACCTTGTTACTGGACCAATAAAATCAATTTGTATATCTAACCATGGCATTACCATCCCTCTTTTCTGCAATGGCACTCTATGCGTTGGTGCAGTGGGTTGAAACTGTGGGCAGATTAAACAACCTTGACAGTAGGTTTGAACATCTTTCAACATGTGTGGCCAGAATGCAGAATCACGCAATATTTCATACGTGAGTTTGGCACCACGATGACCAGATGTGGGAGTATCATGGGCATGTTGAAGCATTAGACCTCTGAACTTGGTGGGTACTACCCATTGCTGGATGACAGTTTTGGAGGTTCTAATTAACAAACCATCCTGTAACTTGAATTGTGATCTGGACTTCATTAAGATTCTAAGATCTTCTTAGGCAATACATCTTTTGAGATTGGGTTGCTTTCAGGATCTTCTATGTGTTTATATAAGATGCCTACAAGGTCATTGCCTTCTTTATCAGGACCTAGAACCCTGGAATGACCTTTGGTCTTCTTCCAGTGTATGGTTAGATCATTGGATACCACCAGATTATCAATCTCGCAGAACAACTTGCCATGCTTGACTGGTTTGTTATTGCTTTTCTCCATACCATTTCTTTTCCAAGTTGGCAGGTATTTAACAAAACTGCCACGCACATAATTTGAGTCAGTTATGATCACAAATTCATGATTACCATGTTCAATAGCCATTTCAATGGTTTTTAGAACAGCAGTAAGTTCTGCAACTTGACTGGATCTTGGTCCAATGTCAAAACCTATAGATATATTTGGGAATCCATTTGCCCAAGTTATACCAATGCCAGTGACTAATCTGCACTCATTATCAATAGTGGCATGGTAAGAACAACCATCAACTTATACACAAGGTAATGTTTGACAATGGTCCTCATTGTACATTTTATATGGGGAAAGCAATTGTTCCTCCAGGAAATCCTCTTCTGATTATTCTTCCCCAGGATTTCTAGCAGTACAGTCGTGGAGCTCAGCAAGCCCCTGTGTGACTGGATTCTTTTTATTCTGCTTGTAGCGAATTTCTAAAGGCCAGCCTTGTAAGGAAAGAGTCCACGCTGTTATGCGGCTATTAGACAAATTCCCATCTCTTATTCTCTCACTTTGCAAATATAGCAGGCTGGTGGACAATTTCTACAATAATTTTCTGTATATAGCTGAGGAAATTTTGTAGAGCCCATACAGTAGATAAGAGGTTTTTTTTCGCAATCGCTAAATGTTATTTCTACTGGGGATAGAGTTTTGCTGGCATAAGCAATGGCTTTGCCTAAATTATCATGCTTTTGGTATAAAACAGCACTCATGCTTATATCTGTGTAACCCGTTTCTAAGTAGAAAGGTTTACCTCCTTCAGGGTAGGCTAGGCAAGGTGCTTGAGTGAGTTTTCTCTTCAGCTCCTTGATGGCTGTCTCTTGAGTCTCACTCCAGTGCCATTTCACATCCTTCTTTAGAAGAAGTAGTAGTAGTTTAGCTAATTCTGCATAGTTATCAATGAATTCGCAAGAATAATTCGTCATACCTAGGAATGATCTCAATTTCTTTAAGTTAGTTGGGTTTTTAGAATTTACTATAGCTTCCGCCTTTTTCTTCTGAGGATTTAGTCCTTCAGAAGTAACTTCATGTCCCAAAAAGTTTACACGAGTGCGGCACCATTGAGCTTTTTGTAGGGATAATTTGACACCTGCCCTTTTAAGTTGGCTGAGGACGTGTTTAAGCTCTGCGATGTGTTTTTCAAAGTCTGTGCTTTTGATTAACATAAGATAAGGTCCCCCTTCCCAGTGCATCAGGCATAGCCTTAAGCATGAATATAGCAAATTCATGTCCAGAATTTATGTATCCAAAAGGAAGTCTCTGAAATGCATACTGGACCTTTTGGAATGAGAATGCCAGATTATACTGGTCCTCCTTATGTACCTTTATGGTCCAATATCCCTGTGCACAATCAATGGCAGTGAATATCCTGGATCCCTGCATCTGCGCTAGGCACTGGTCAATATATGGCACAGGCCAACCAGACATGTACATTCGTTTGTTTAGCTGTCTTAAGTCAGCACACAAACGCCATTGTCCATTGGGCTTAAGAACACCTAGAATAGGATTGATATAAGATCTGTGCACCTGTCGTATTAAACCCCTTTCTTTCAGGTTCCTTATGATTTCTGCAAGAGAATCACATGAGGCTAAAGGAAGTCTGTATTGTTGAACAAAAACAGGTGGCACACTGGGATCTGTTTGTATTCTTGCAATGTGCAAGTCTGTAGTCCCACAATCATAAGAATCCCTAGCAAAAATATCCTTGTATTCCATCAGGAGTTCTTGCAGCTGTTGGCGTTCACCATCGCTGGAACAGCCATTGGCTAAAGATATTTGCTCTTCAACTATTTGCTGAAATCCTGGAAAGATTTCAGGCTGTCCTATTTCATAGGCTTCTTCCAATCTAAATCCTCTTGACTATAATTTACATTGCCCCCATGACTCTGGGTATTGGGGTATTCTTGATCTTTGATCGGCTGATCAAACACTAGAGAGGCTTCTTCAATTTTACAGATGCCTTCCTCTGAGCTGAAGGGATAAATAGACTGAATGGTAAATAGACCCTCTGGCATAGATGCAAATGATTGTTCTATTAATTGTTATTCAGTTAAGTATCCTTCAGGTATTAGCCCAATTACATTATTCTGGAATCCAAAAGTATAATAACTTGATTCTAGCGCATATCCTATGGTAGTTCCCTTGGATAATGTTATATCCTGTGGGGTCATGTTATGCACAATAACATGTATTGGAATAGTTCCAATATTTACCAAAGGAGTGTGGGCCATTGTTATACCCAGATTTTGTATTCTATGGGAAACGCAAATGAGTGTTTCAGAAGTTTTTAATTTCTGACCTCTTTTTACCTGTAAGGGTAAAAGAAATTTATCAGCCCCAGCAGGAATTATAATATTGTTAGACACCTGTATATTTACAGCATATGGCAATTGCTGGTTTCATTTTAGGTATGCACTTTCATCCTGAAATACTTCAGGGTCCCCCTTTATCCTGCTCCAGAGGCAAGAGTTAATCAAATCTATTTGTATGGCATATCTATGTAAGATTTCATTGCCAATGTATATTTGATTATGGGGAGTATTTAAAACTAAAAACAGGTACTTTGATGATTTATTACCTATAGAGATAGATAATAAACATTTAGCTGTGATATTATAGCTTTCAAACCTGTCATCCAGGCTGTGGACACAGTGGTCTTGGGGAGAAAGATATTTAATCACTTTAGGTTCCGCTATCTGTGCTAATAAGCCTTCGCTTATATAGCTAGCTTCCTGTTTTAAGTTCAATTTGGCATACTTTGTTGTACCAAGGTCATGCACTTGTATAGGGATAAATAGATCCTCTTTAACTCTCTCAATCCCTGCGAGGCTTCCCCTTTAGGGGTTTTAGCATCCCCCTTGTGGAGAGATATGATTAATACATCGCCGTCTCTGGAAATATTCGCTATTTTTCCAGGCAAAATTTTAAAAGTATTACCATCAGAGCCACTTAAAGGAGTCTGATCATCTATCTGCAGGATAGTTACTTCAGGTACAGAGTTATTCCTGAAATGAATCTCCACAGCATCTGGTTTCTCTTCCACCACATGACACTTATGTCGAGTGCGAGATATATCGGATTTCTCATAATTTATTGGCCGTTTTACTTGTGATCAAATTACAAAATTTATGCAATCAATTATGGTGCTTAATTGCTTCAGGAGATCACTACCAATAATTAAACGATCAGTTGGCAGATCCACTATAATGACAGGGTGTTTTATGACCCTGTTCCCCAGTTTAAATTTTAGCCATGTAGTACCATAGACTTTTAGAGAGTCACCCCCAACACCTATTAGTGAACTAACAAATTATTTTATTTTAGGTTTGTGGGGTGTTAGCCCATTTAGCTGTGTGTAGTACTTGTGGGATAAAATAGTTGCCTGAGACCCAGTATCAATTAATCCCATGATAGGGTTGGAGACTGAATCTTGCAGCTCAGCTAATACATAATATCTCACTGCAGTTTCTATCATTTCACATATAAAATTGGCATGATTACACACTTGTGGGCTTCGCCACGTGTTACCTGAATCCGCCACTTTTCCTGATGCAGAAGAGACTTCACTCTTACCGGTTCCCTCTATAATAGGATCGACTGGGTTCTTGGGTACTGCATCTGTGGAAATAAGGTTATGAGAACATTGCAAAGGAAAAGATTTGTTAATGCTTTTTGGCCGAGGTTGCTTGTCATAACAGCTAAATCGTCTGTTTCCGGTCTGTGGGGAGAGAATATGATTAGTACCATTATTGATATTTATCATTTTATTTTGTATATCTCTCCCCTCCCTTTCAGGGGATACTGCAGTATTTATGACTGTGCCTGTGGCCCACCGCTGGCCACTGGCTGTACCCCTTAAAAAGGATTGTAAGGTTGCTGAGCCATAAATGCTTGACTCATATTAGCGACTTGTTCGCTCAACAGAATTAGCTGGGTACTAAGCTAATCTACTAAGTAACCTGTACCCCCTGGGCCTATCCCTTGATGCCCCATAGTAGTGATTCCTCAGCCCTTGGGTCCCCTCAGAATCAGGGCCACTGTTTCTATCCTGGCATGGTTGCCCCTGGGGTTCAACATGTTCAGCGTTAGTATTTTGGGGAGCACTATTTACTTGGGGTGTCTGGTTACCCTGAGAGTATTTTTGCCACTTATTGTATCTACCCTTGCAGGGATACCAATTATTTTGTGGGTATTCTCTTTGGGAGTAATTATTTACCTGAGTATGTCCCACACTCTGGGTATAGTCTCTCTGTGCCTCAGCCCGTGTTGGGGGAGGGGTAGAGTTCTTGTCACCTCCGCATAGGTTTTCTTTTTAGACTCCATATTGAGGGGGCTAGGTGACACCCTAGTTTTGGCCACTACATTAGAATTGGGCTTTCTCTCCCTTTTATCCCCCTGCTCACTGGACTGCTGAATAGAGTATAACTTTGTACTCTCTTTGATCAGCCATTCCAATGAGCAGTTCTCATTAAAATCTCTAGCTAAATTAATTTTGATGGGTGCGGGCAGTGCTTCAAAAAATAAATTAACAAATTCTCAGCATTCAAATATGGGATTATCTTCAGCCATGCTGTACTCACTTTTCAGTATAGAAAGGAACTCTATGGGGCTTTCATTTGCACTACATTTTAAACCATATACAGCTATTTTTGCTCCAGTTATAGTGCGATGTTGCCCGAATTCTTTTCTGCACTGTCGTTTTGTTTCACTCCAGGACTGAATATTCATATCCTTTAGTGAAGCAAAGAATTTGTGATATTTACCTTCAAATACCCAGGGCAGAAATTCAATTTTTAACTGTCACATTCATTATAGATAACGCATTTTCAAAGGCCTCTAAGTGGTCAATTATGGAAGTGGCCCCCTCTTTGGAAAATGGGTGTACTGCATTCTTTAGGAATTTAATTATTGTAGGGGTGTCATACACTTATTTAGTACATTACTGGATTTCATTGGGAACTTATTGTTTGATTTAGGGTGCCTTTCATCTGTCCTATCTTTACTATGCTGAAATCTTACCCATGAATTTTTATATGGGCTGTCTGAGAAGCTAGCCCCCTTTCTGACCCACTATAGTAACTGACCTCTTCATCTGAGGCGTAATAATCATCTTGTCCTTCAGAGTTAGGTAATTGTCTAGGGGAAAAAGTTATCTCTGGGCCTGAATTAGGGCTATAATTTGAGAACTTTTGTCTATCCTCCCACCTGGCATCTTGAAACTCATTTCTGACCCAGTCCTTAATTGAGTTAAACATTTCAGCATTAGTGTTATTATTTAAAGGTTCCTTATTACTGATGATTTGTCTCTTTAATTAATTTATTTCTTGTTCATATCCCTTTTCAGCCTCATGATATCCAGCTTTTAAATTTTTATTTTTATTTTTGCATTTTTCATAGTCTTCTTCTAAAGCTTTAAATTCAGTCACTAATTTCTGATTATATTTATTTAAGTCAGAAACCTTTTTATTAGCTTCTAGAACCTCTACCTTTCCGGTAATAAAGGCTTCTTCAAATTCTCGTAATGAATCATTTTAATCCCTTAGCCGTCCTAATTGTCTGTCTTGTCCTGCCATTTGGCTAGACATCTCACAGCTCAAATACATTAGGATTGGCCAAGTTTTGAAAATTAATTAATCACGCCCTCTAAATTCCGTGCATTTATTAAGTTGCAGTAAAATTTGGTATAATTCCCCATCTTCAAACCACATATCTCTAACTAAATCTTTGGCCTTAGCTTTACACCCCTTAATATACATGGAGACATTGTCCCCAATATCAAGTCTAGTCATGAGGTGGTTTATGGCTTCTACTTTGAGAGTTTTTGCCTGAACCATTTCAGGGACAGAGGATCTTCGGGAGGGCACAATTTCATCATGTACAGAAACGCTAGCATTACTTTTTGCTGAAGACATCGTTATTTTAGTGTTGTACTTGTTAAGATAAAAACGCTAATATAATTTTGACCAATAAGAGAGAAAAAAAATGTATATCTTCAAAAATATAATTTTGAAATCTGAAAATCAATATTTAAATTTTTCAAAAAAAAACTATGGCCTAGATTTAGAGTTTAGCAGTAGCCGTCAAAACCAGCGTTAGAGGCTCCTAACGCTGGTTTTAGGCTACCGCCGGAATTTGGAGTCAGTCAGGAAAGGGTCTAAAGCTCACTTTGCAGCCGCGACTTTTCCATACCGCAGATCCCCTTACGTCAATTGCGTATCCTATCTTTTCAATGGGATCTTTCTAACTCCGGTATTTAGAGTTGTGGCTGAAGTGAGCGTTAGAAATCTAACGACAAAACTCCAGCCGCAGAAAAAAGTCAGTAGTTAAGAGCTTTCTGGGCTAACGCCGGTTTATAAAGCTCTTAACTACTGTGCTCTAAAGTACACTAACACCCATAAACTACCTATGTACCCCTAAACCGAGGCCCCCCACATCGCTGCCACTCTATAAAAAAAATTTAACCCCTAATCTTCCGCTCCGTACACTGCCGCCACCTACGTTATCCCTATGTACCCCTAATCTGCTGCCCCTAACACCGCCGACCCCTATATTATATTTATTAACCCCTAATCTGCCACCCCCGCTATCGCTGACCCCTGCATATTATTATTAACCCCTAATCTGCCGTCCGCATGCCGCCGCCAGCTACATTATAGCTATGTACCCCTAATCTGCTGCCCCTAACACCGCCGATCCCTATATTATATTTATTAACCCCTAATCTGCCCCCCTCAACGTCGCCTCCGCCTGCCTACACTTATTAACCCCTAATCTGCCGATCGGACCGCACCGCTACTATAATAAAGTTATTAACCCCTAATCCGCCTCACTCCCGCCTCACTAACCCTATAATAAATAGTATTAACCCCTAATCTGCCCTCCCTAACATCACCGACACCTAACTTCAAGTATTAATGAAATATATAGTGGAGATAGAAAAAATACCAGGGTATATAGGATTACCCTAGAACAGCAAGGGATAAATACACGGCACACATAAAAGACATTCAAAAATGTATTTATAATTAATTCCCAAAAATACACTCAAGTATATAACGGTATCTTATCTGTCAGTGTCAGTCACCACTATAGACAGCAAAATCTAAAACATTTAAAGTGCACTGAGACCTAGTTCTTTCCCTATACTATAAATCAAAAAATAGACATCATAAACAATAAGGGGTTAACCAGAAAACTTATGTTTATAACGAATTGTACATTGAATCTAATGTTTATAGGACATATATGGTAAGTAGGCAAAATACATGTTATACATATGACTGCAGTCCAAACAGAAGTGAACTTTATATTATATGGATTACGCAGGGGCTTTTAAAAACCCCAATGGATGAGGAATTACAGATAGTAAACCTTTCCTCTTTTCCTCTAAACCTAGCCCACATCGAACTTCTTAAAAAAGGTATGTCCTTCTGCCCTAATGCACCAATTGACAAGTTTGAGGTCATAAAAGACCTACATCTCTTTGCATGAAAGATTGTCCTGTCTGTCATTATGAAATCTAAATCAGACAACAACTATATGTTAGATGCAACTGATCAAGTGGCCCTTAATGATTTAGAGTTACTTCTTGCTGAAAACCAAGCTGTTTTTGATGATGACACACAGAGAGAATCTTTGGTGGATAGAAAGTATGCTTTTAAACCAAAATCAACATACATGCCTTCACTTTCCCTGGTTCCAGCGGTTAATCTATTTGTAAAACAAATGGAGAAAGATATAGAAGATATATCTAGTCAACAAATTTTTGACAACCTAAAACCAAGGGAAAGAATAGCATTAAAAGAATTAAGTATGGCCAAAGGTTTGGTGATGAAGCCTGCCGATAAGGGCGGTAATTTGGTTCTACTTGATGAGCATTTATATGTGAATGAAGTTAAACGGCAGCTGAATAACAAAAAGCAATATGAAAAAATTGGTGGCAACCCTATGGGTCATATCCAAAATTCCCTTTTCAAACTTTTGAACGATGTGAGAAGCAAAGGGGTCATTACCCAAAATGAGTTCAAATTCCTATATCCTGAGCACCCAGTTATGCCTGTTTTTTATGTACTGCCAAAGCTACATAAAAATATGCAGTGCCCCCCGGGAAGGCCTATAGTCTCGGGAATAGGGAGTGCTACCGAAAAAATTGGGGAGTATGTTGATAAATACCTACGACCCTTTTTGCTAACCTTAACATCATATGTTAAAGACACAGCCGACCTTTTGAGAAAGTTGGATGGAGTAGAAGTAAATGAAAAGACCATTCTGGCATCTCTTGATGTAGAGGGTCTTTACTCCTCCATACCACATAAAAAAGGCTTAGCAGCAATTAGGAGGTTCTTAGAAACTAGAGGACCTACATATGCTAAACACACCGAATTTGTCTATTCCCTGTTAGAGTTTGTCTTGAAAAACAACGTTTTTTCATTTGACGGACAGATCTTTCGGCAATTGTGCGGGACAGCGATGGGGGCAGTTTGTGCCCCCACATATGCATGTTGTGACGAAACCAATCTCGCCACTGTACATTGGAGGGCCTGTTATGGAACATTCTTTGGGCTGGAGGTACATGGACTTAAGGATACCCAGAGACTGCATGGAAATATGGAATTTTATATGCTGGACACCCCATGTACTTTCATAACTCTGTCTTATGTCTATGTCACCCTGTATCCATAAATACAGGATGGGTACAGGGTGTGAGTGCCCCTTGTGGGAGCAATTGTGACTCTATAAGCCAAGTGGGCATAAAAGACTTTATAGCTAATAAGAACTGTTCCTATATTCTCTAATAAGATGTATTCTATGTATGTTTCAGATCTGATTGTGTCTCAGGAGTCTGTCTGGGTAAACTGATTGTGTCCTTGTGTGATTATGTTAACTAGACTGCCCAACATCAGATTGTCTGAGTAAACGTTCTTCCCTAGTTAATTAACTTAATATGTTAATCTGTTTTACCTGTGAATAGACAATTGTTAGAGGTTTGATGCATTGTTCATATGTTTGCTTTACTGTTAAACCAATGCCCTCTGTAACCTGAAGCCAGGGTGTATAAATCTGTGTGCTGCCTTCAAATAAAGTAGTCATTCTGTTTTAAACCTGAAATGTGGAGCTTGGTCTCATGTTTGCAGGGAAACTGATCAAGGTTGTGAAGTGCTGATTCTGTATGCAGGACATTGTTCATCTGGTATTAACCCTTGGTACACTGTTGGTACCGTAACATTGGTGGCAAGCGACGGGATTGATCCTACAGCCAGAAGGACAGCTACAGGAGACACCATTCCGTGGATTTACAAGTTGGGGGCAACGCATGTCCCAGTACAGCGACCCTAAAAGCAACAGAATGGAACCAGCGGTGTTATATGAGGAGGAGGACCTGGATGGCCGGGATGCATTAAGGAAAGGCATCTGGTACCAGGCCCTGGATAATGTACAATACCAGCAGGGTAAGAGTCTCCCCAGTGAAGAGCAGCGGTTGCAGAAGCAAGTGGCCCTGCGGATGCCCTTCCTGGGAGAGCAGCCCCTGGAGGAATGGGTGAAGGCACTAGAGCACCGGGTATGGCAGGAGCTATGGCTGGAGGATGCCTACCAGGTGCTCTGGTGGTATATGGCACAGTATATACGCTGGACAGCTGAGCATGACAAACCAGAGGGAGAGGATTTTGATGGTCCTGGCTTGTTATGGGAGTCCTTTGCAGAGCCTGACTTTGGGAGCCCTGCGCAGACCAGACTTCAGGACATTTTCTATGAGAGGGAGGCTAGGCATGACTGGGCTGACCCCCATGAAGTAGAGCCAGACCTGGCTCACTTAGCAGCCCTGGAGTGGGAACTGGAGCAGGACTACCGAGATCTCTTCCACTCCATTGGGAAGGCTCAGCAGGACAGCAAGGTGAAAGACCCAGATCCAGACCCATTCAGCTGGGAAGATATTGTGGAGATTTACTAGGAAGGACCCCAGGTGGCTGGTGGAGATGGGACCGAGGTCTCTCCACCGGTCCTGCAGGGAATTGGGAGCCCAGACTCCATTCCCCAGCGGCAGGCTGAGTTACAGGGGGCAGAGACAGTTGGTCCTGTCCCCCAGCAGCAGAGGAATATACAGGGAATTGGGAGCCCAGACTCCATTCCCCAGCGGCAGGCTGCGTTACAAGGGGTAGGGACAGTTGGTCCTGTCCCCCAGCAACAGGGCTGTTTAGCCAAAGGGGAGATGATCGGTCTCCCCCTCCAGCAGCACAGCTATGTATCCAAAGGGGAGACAGTCGGTCTCCCCCTCCAGCAACCAGGCTCCCACCAGGCTACTTCCAAGGTAGTGCTGGCACCCCGGCAGAGTACAGCTGGTCTCTGCCCACCTCGCAACCCACCAATTCAGCGTACCAGTCCCCCACACAGCTGTGGTGAGGCACCTGGACATGGACAAGTTTTCCCCGTACTCAGGTGTAGTAACCATTTATTGTGGGTGGGCTGTACTACTAATTGTGTTTTATGGGTGGGTTGCTGGACTAACCAGGGCACTGACCGGCAGGAGGTCAGATACCCTGTTAGTCTGTTTGGAAAAGGGGAGAGATGTGATGAAACCAATCTCGCCACTGTACATTGGAGGGCCTGTTATGGAACATTCTTTGGGCTGGAGGTACATGGACTTAAGGATACCCAGAGACTGCATGGAAATATGGAATTTTATATGCTGGACACCCCATGTACTTTCATAACTCTGTCTTATGTCTATGTCACCCTGTATCCATAAATACAGGATGGGTACAGGGTGTGAGTGCCCCTTGTGGGAGCAATTGTGACTCTATAATCCAAGTGGGCATAAAAGACTTTATAGCTAATAAGAACTGTTCCTATATTCTCTAATAAGATGTATTTTATGTATGTTTCAGATCTGATTGTGTCTCAGGAGTCTGTCTGGGTAAACTGATTGTGTCCTTGTGTGATTATGTTAACTAGACTGCCCAACATCAGATTGTCTGAGTAAACGTTCTTCCCTAGTTAATTAACTTAATATGTTAATCTGTTTTACCTGTGAATAGACAATTGTTAGAGGTTTGATGTATTGTTCATATGTTTGCTATACTGTTTACCTGTGAATAGACAATTGTTAGAGGTTTGATGCATTGTTCATATGTTTGCTTTACTGTTAAACCAATGCCCTCTGTAACCTGAAGCCAGGGTGTATAAATCTGTGTGCTGCCTTCAAATAAAGTAGTCATTCTGTTTTAAACCTGAAATGTGGAGCTTGGTCTCATGTTTGCAGGGAAACTGATCAAGGTTGTGAAGTGCTGATTCTGTATGCAGGACATTGTTCATCTGGTATTAACCCTTGGTACACTGTTGGTACCGTAACACATGTCTACATCTGGGCCTTTGGGAATCAGAGATCTTTGAGTACTATTCAAAGATCTTTGAGGACAAAGTGCTATTATGGATTAGATATGTGGATGATGTTCTTGTCCTGTGGGATGGGACGGTGGAAGAATTCAATGAATTCGTTGCTGCCCTTAACCACAACGACAAGAACATCATCCTGACGTCAGAAACCAATACAGTAGAACTAAATTTTCTAGATGTCACTTTGAAAAAAGAGGGAGTAAGAATAGTGACGGAAAATTATAGGAAAAAGAACGCAACTAACAATATCTTACATGCAGATAGTAGCCATCCGGACCACCTTAAAAAAGGGATCCCGTATGGCCAATTCCTCCGTCTGAGGAGGAACTGCTCCTCTCTATCCAAGTTTGACACTCATGCGGCCTTAATGAAAGAGAGATTCCTAAAAAGAGGTTATTCCAATAAGTGTCTCAAGAAATCTCTCTGGAAAGCCAGAAATATGTCCAGGGATGACTTGCTATACCGAAACAATTCTAAAAATGAAAATAGTAAGATTAGATTCATCTCTAATTTCAATAATCAATGGGAGAGTCTAAGGTCAGTTTTCAAGAAAAATTGGCACATCTTATCCCTTGATGAAAAAGTGAACAGTGTGATGGGGGATACCCCACTGCTGACAGCTAGAAAAGCACAGAGTTTAAAGGACAAACTGGTGAGGAGCCAATTCTCAAGGGGCCCTTCGGCCTCTGATTGGCTGAGAAAGGACAGAGGTATTAAAGGTAGCTTTCCATGTGGGCACTGTGTTTACTGTGTCCACATGGATAGCACAAAACAATTCTCTGTCCAGGATGGAAAGATCTTTGACATAAGATTCTTCTTCAATTGCAGATCTGAAGGGGTGATATATCTTCTGCGGTGCTCCTGTCCGGCCTTCTATGTTGGAAAAACCAAAAGAATGGTGAAGGACCGAGTACAGGAGCACAGAGATGATATTCTCCATTCCAGAGAAACTAACGTTGCTAGGCATTTCTGTAATGTACACAATAAAAATGTAGATTCATTGAAGTTTATTATAATAGATAAAGGCATCACAAATGGACGTGGTGGTAATAATGATAGGGTCCTCCTGCAAAAAGAGGCCAAATGGATCTACAGGCTGGGAACTAGACTACCAAAAGGTTTGAATGATAAGCTTGAATTTGTCCACTTTTTATAAATATCTATTTTAAATGTAATAAACATCTGTTTGAAGTGTGCGCCAGGATAGAGTAATTTCTATCTCTCTTCTGTTGTGTATTTTGAAAGTATTGGGGGTAACCAGGAATTAGGTTGAACCAAAATATATTTAGCTATTACTTTCTAACACAATATAGAGTTTTGAGAGGCTTTTTTGAATACAGGGTTAAAAGCGATACAGCTTTAAGGTGTTGCAAGGATTCTTGGGAAAATCACCTGTAAGCAATTAGGTATCTGCATAAAAGAGGAAGTCCATTGAGGACTCTACATGCCCTGATGATCCCCTGTAACACATACTGGAGGTGGGGGAGAAACGTGCGTTGGCACTATGTGTTTATGATAACCCAGGTACCTGTCAAATGTACCGTGGGCCAGGATTTCTAGTGCATCTGTCTAGACCTATTCCCTGAATCTCCTGTTTCTTCAGAGACATTTTGGCTTTATACATGCAGCTGTACATATCAAGTGAGCTACGAGTTTTTCTGAAGTGACTCCGACAGTGTAGTAAGTGGTTTGAGGAGTGTGCTATTGGAATGCAATGGAAGATGTGCCTATACGATAGGTGAATATACACAGAACTTTGTGATACAGCACTTTGTCAAAGCTCTTGGCAAAATTCACAACGAAATACTGATTCAACTGGATCCTTCTGTCCACAGCCACTCACAGTCCCTGGTGACGCTACACCACTCCCACTGTTGTTGACGTCACACGCCAAGTAATCATCGCAGGTGCTTGCAAGCAGAAGACAAATGGAAACAACACAAACCGGAGGACTTAAGCTAAGTATATGCTGTGTTTTCCAACTGAATAATTATAACTGCTATTGACTCTTTATCCAGCAGTACTAATTGCGGTACGTCTATTTGCCGTAAGAGGAGATTCCCTGGTATATACAAAGAGTGAAAATAAGCGCTTTTCCATATAATATAAAGTTCACTTCTGTTTGGACTGCAGTCATATGTATAACATGTATTTTGCCTACTTACCATATATGTCCTATAAACATTAGATTCAATGTACAATTCGTTATAAACATAAGTTTTCTGGTTAACCCCTTATTGTTTATGATGTCTATTTTTTTATTTATAGTATAGAGAAAGAACTAGGTCTCAGTGCACTTTAAATGTTTTAGATTTTGCTGTCTATAGGGGTGACTGACACTGACAGATAAGATACCGTTATATACTTGAGTGTATTTTTGGGAATTAATTATAAATACATTTTTGAATGTCTTTTATGTGTGCCGTGTATTTATCCCTTGCTGTTCTAGGGTAATCCTATATAACCTGGTATTTTTTCTATCTCCACTATATATTTCATATTTACTAGAAGGGTGGCACCATTTAGAACAAATTAGCAATATTACCTACTCTCTCACAACCCCCTATATTTAGTCTAACTTCTAGTATTAACCCCTAATCTGCCGATCGGAGCTCACCGCTACTCTAATAAATTTTTTAACCCCTAAAGCTAATTTTAACCCTAACCCTAACACCCCCCTAAGTTAAATATAATTTTATTCTAACGAAATAAATTAACTCTTATTAAATAAATTATTCCTATTTAAATCTAAATACTTACCTGTAAAATAAACCCTAATATAGCTACAACATAAATTATAATTATATTATAGCTATTTTAGGATTTATATTTATTTTACAGGTAACTTTGTATTTATTTTAACCAGGTACAATAGCTATTATATAGTTAAGAACTATTTAATAGCTAAAATAGTTAAAATAATTACAAAATTACCTGTAAAATAAATCCTAACCTAAGTTACAATTAAACCTAACACTACACTATCAATAAATTAATTAAATAAACTACCTACAATTATCTACAATTAAACCTAACACTACACTAGCAATAAATAAATTAAATACAATTCCTACAAATAAATACAATGAAATAAATTAACTAAAGTACAAAAAATAAAAAAGAACTAAGTTACAAAAAATAAAAAAATATTTACAAACATTAGAAAAAAATTACAACAATTTTAAACTAATTACACCTACTCTAAGCCCCCTAATAAAATAACAAAGCCCCCCAAAATAAAAAAAATGCCCTACCCTATTCTAAATTACAAAAGTTCAAAGCTCTTTTACCTTACCAGCCCTGAACAGGGCCCTTTGCGGGGCATGCCCCAAAGAATTCAGCTCTTTTGCCTGTAATAAAAAACATACAATACCCCCCCAACATTACAACCCACCACCCACATACCCCTAATCTAACCCAAACCCCCCTTAAATAAACCTAACACTAAGCCCCTGAAGATCTTCCTACCTTGTCTTCACCTCGCCGGGTATCACACCGATCCGTCCTGGCTCCAAAATCTTCATCCAAGCCCAAGCGGGGGCTAGACATCCATCATCCGGCGGCTGAAGAGGTCCAGAAGAGGCTCCAAAGTCTTCATCCTATCCGGGAAGAAGAGGCGATCCGGACCGGCAACCATCTTGATCCAAGCAGCATCTTCTATCTTCATCCGATGAGGACCGGCTCCATCTTGAAGACCTCCACCGCGGACCCATCTTCTTCTTCCGACGACTTCCCGATGAATGACGGTTCCTTTAAGGGACGTCATCCAAGATGGCGTCCCTCGAATTCCGATTGGCTGATAGGATTCTATCAGCCAATTGGAATTAAGGTAGGAAAATTCTGATTGGCTGATGGAATCAGCCAATCAGAATCAAGTTCAATCCGATTGGCTGATCCGATCAGCCAATCAGATTGAGCTCGCATTCTATTGGCTGTTCCGATCAGCCAATAGAATGCAAGCTCAATCTGAATGGCTGATTGGATCAGCCAATCGGATCGAACTTGATTCTGATTGGTTGATTCCATCAGCCAATCAGAATATTCCTACCTTAATTCCGATTGGCTGATAGAATCCTATCAGCCAATCGGAATTCGAGGGACGCCATCTTGGATGACGTCATTTAAAGGAACCATCATTCGGAGAGTAGGCGTCGGTTGAAGAGGATGTTCCGCATCGGTTGGAAAGAAGATGGCTCCGCTCCGCTCCAGAAGAAAGAAGATTGAAGATGCTGCTTGATAGAAGAATTCATCCCGATGATGGACTTCCGACTTCAGCCGATGATGGATTTCTTCAGCCGCCGCTTGGATCCAGACTTCAGCCTGAGGATGGACGTCACTCTTCAGCCCCCCGCTTGGGCTTGGATCAAGACATCGGAGGCTCTTCTGGACAGATCGGGACCCGGTGAGGTGAAGACAAGGTAGGGAGATCTTCAGGGGATTAGTGTTAGGTTTATTTAAGGGGGGTTTGGGTTAGATTAGGGGTATGTGGGTGGTGGGTTGTAATGTGGGGGGGTATTGTATGTGTTTTTTTTACAGGCAAAAGAGCTGAATTCTTTGGGGCATGCCCCGCAAAGGGCCCTGTTCAGGGCTGGTAAGGTAAAAGAGCTTTGAACTTTTTTAATTTAGAATAGGGTAGGGCATTTTTTATTTTGGGGTTCTTTGTTATTTTATTAGGGGGCTTAGAGTAGGTGTAATTAGTTTAAAATTGTTGTAATATTTTTCTGATGTTTGTAAATATTTTTTTATTTTTTGTAACTTAGTTCTTTTTTATTTTTTGTACTTTAGTTAGTTTATTTCATTGTATTTAATTGTAGTTATTTGTATTTAATTAATTTATTGATAGTGTAGTTTTAGGTTTAATTGTAGGTAATTGTAGGTATTTTATTTAATTAATTTATTGATAGTGTAGTGTTAGGTTTAATTGTAACTTAGGTTAGGATTTATTTTACAGGTAATTTTGTAATTATTTTAACTATTTTAGCTATTAAATAGTTCTTAACTATTTAATAGCTATTGTACCTGGTTAAAATAAATACAAAGTTGCCTGTAAAATAAATATAAATCCTAAAATAGCTATAATATAATTATAATTTATATTGTAGCTATATTAGAATTTATTTTACAGGTAAGTATTTAGCTTTAAATAGGAATAATTTATTTAATAAGAGTTAATAATTTTCGTTAGATTTAAATTATATTTAATTTAGGGGGGTGTTAGTGTTAGGGTTAGACTTAGCTTTAGGGGTTAATACATTTATTAGAATAGCGGTGAGCTCCAGTCGGCAGATTAGGGGTTAATGTTTGAAGTTAGGTGTTGGCGATGTTATGGAGGGCAGATTAGGGGTTAATACTATTTATTATTGGGTTAGTGAGGCGGATTAGGGGTTAATAACTTTATTATAATAGCGGTGCGGTCCGCTCGGCAGATTAGGGGTTAATAAGTGTAGGCAGGTGGAGGCGACGTTGTGGGGGGCAGATTAGGGGTTAATAAATATAATATAGGGGTCGGCGGTGTTAGGGGCAGCAGATTAGGGGTACATAGGGATAATGTAAGTAGCGGCGGTTTACGGAGCGGCAGATTAGGGGTTAATAAAAATATGCAGGGGTCTTCGATAGCGGGGGCGGCAGAATAATGGTTAATAAGTATAAGGTTAGGGGTGTTTAGACTCTGGGTACATGTTAGAGTGTTAGGTGCAGACGTAGGAAGTGTTTCCCCATAGCAAACAATGGGGCTGCGTTAGGAGCTGAACGCGGCTTTTTTGCAGGTGTTAGGTTTTTTTCAGCTCAAACAGCCCCATTGTTTCCTATGGAGGAATCGTGCACGAGCACGTTGTTGAAGCTGGCCGCGTCCGTAAGCACCGCTGGTATAGAGTGTTGAAGTTGCGTTAAATATGCTCTACGCTCCTTTTTTGGAGCCTAACGCAGCCATTCTGTGAACTCTCAATACCAGCGGTATTTAAAAGGTGCGGCCAGAAAAAAGTCAGCGTTAGCTACGCACCCCTTTGGCCGCAGAACTCTAAATCTAGGCGTAAATTTTTAAAATATTAATATGAATTTTGAAATATGAAAAATTAATATTTAATCAATTTTTCAAAATTAATTTGCAATAATATTTCAAAATATTAATATTAACTCTGAAATATTTAATCACAATAAAAAAATTAATAATAATAATAATTTTTTTTTTTTTAGCTTAATTTTTTTTTCCAATAATAATTTCTATTTATTACAAATATATTATATCAAAGTGATAAATATTAATAATATCTCACGCAATACCTCCAAATAGTATGTAAGTGTATGGCAGGCTTATAACACAATATATTTAATAATTATTCTTTACAATAAACCCTCAATCATTATGCATATACTAAGACAATAAAATTAATATAAATTCCTGAATTCTTTTTTATTAGTTAATATCTATAAACACATTGAAATATATTTGTAGGAACCAGAATATGAATCAATACTATACACGTTTGAATTATTAAAATATGCTATACTCTTTACAAAGCAACCCAAATTGTAACTTTATAACTAACCTTATTCAGAATTGAATTTCATTCAGTTAACACAATGAGATTCCAAGATATTAGCTACTAACATTCAGACTGGTACAATTAACTATATAGTCACAATTGATTCTCATGCAATTCTAATTGGGACACTAAAAGTACATATATCCTTAATGTAAACAGTTACTTTAGTTATCATACGGCTAGATTTCTGCGGCCAAAGGGGTGCGTTAGCTACGCGTGTTTTTTTCCCCCCGCACCTTTTAAACAACGCTGGTATTTAGAGTTCACAGAATGGCTGCATTAGGCTCCAAAAAGGGAGCGTAGAGCATAATTTACCGCCACTGCAACTCTCAATACCAGCGGTGCTTACGGACGCGGCCAGCTTCAAAAACGTGCTTGTGCACGATATCCCCATAGGAAACAATGGGGCCGTTTGAGCTGAAAAATACCCTAACACCTGCAAAAAAGCAGCGTTCAGCTCCTAACGCAGCCCCATTGTTTCCAATGGGGAAACACTTCCTAAGTCTGCACCTAACACCCTAACATGTACCCTGAGTCTAAACACCCCTAACCTTACACTTATTAACCCCTAAATCAATATTTATTATAACAATATAAGATAAATTCTAACATAAATTCTAACAGATAACTCCTATAAAAGATGCCGGCATCAGGTAAAAAATGAGTGTATCTAAAAGACTGGAATGAGAGTGACTATCTGAGGTTCTCAAATAAACAAAATTATTAGCAGAATTATTAGCAGCATATATGACTAAACAGAATTATTAGCAACATGTATAACTAACCAGAATTATTGGCAGCCTATATGACAAAAACAGATAAAATAACTACAAAGTCTATTAAAAAGTGCTTGATATCAGTATTTCCAAAATGGAGCTGATCCGTGGGTGATAATGTTTACCAGTGTGATCCGTGGGTGGTAATGTTTACCAGTGTGATCTCCTTAGGGGGTAATGTTACCAGTGTGTCAATTCAAAGACCGGGTAAAAACGGAGTGATGTGAGAAGTAACTTTATCTTCTTTCTGTATGGCTTTCCTCCGTTTTTTCAGTATCTGTCCGTCCTCCGCAGCAGGTATCCAGCGTGTGGAAATGGTCCCAGAGGGATCAAGTTCCGGGTTAAAGTTCAGTTCAGATTTCCAAATAGTAAAGCGCCGTTGTGCAATATTTCAGCCTATGAATGATAGACCTTTAAAAAGCACTCTGGGTTCGTTTTCTGTGGGTCCTGGGGCAGGAATTACACATGCAGAGACGGCTCACCTGTGATCAGTGACCGCTCAATGTACCTGTCCTATCCACCAACGATACCTCAGCTAGTAAAGAGATATAAAATGTATCAAGGTTTAGTAAGCAAGTTCTACGCGTTTCAGCCTCCAGGGGCCTTTATCAGAATTAAGGTAGGAAAATTCTGATTGGCTGATGGAATCAGCCAATCAGATTCAAGTTCAATCCGATTGGCTGATCTGATCAGCCAATCAGATTGAGCTCGCATTCTATTGGCTGTTCCGATCAGCCAATCAGAATTTTCCTATCTTAATTCCGATTGGCTGATAGAATCCTATCAGCCAATCCGAATTCGAGGGACGCCATCTTGGATGACGTCCCTTAAAGGAACCGTCATTCGTCGGGAATTCGTCGGCCAGGATGGATGTTCCGCATCGGCGGGATGAAGATGGAGCCGGAAGAAAGAAGATTGAAGATGCCGCTTGATAGAAGACTTCAGCTGGATGATGGACCTCTTCAGCCCCCGCTTGGATGAAGACTTCAGCTGGATGATGGACCTCTTCAGCCCGATGATGGACCTCTTCAGCCCCCGCTTGGATGAAAACATCGCCCGGATAGGAGGAAGACTTCGGATCCTCTTCTGGACGGATCGGTGATACCCAGCGTGGTGAAGATAAGGTAGGAAGATCTTCAGGGGCTTAGTGTTAGGTTTATTTAAGGTGGGTTTGGGTTAGATTAGGGGTATGTGGGTGGTGGGTTGTAATGTTGGGGGGGTATTGTATGTTTTTTTTACAGGCAAATGAGCAGAATTCTTTGGGGCATGCCCCGCAAAAAGCCCTTTTAAGGGCTGGTAAGGTAAAAGAGCTTTTCAATTTTTATTTTAGAATAGGGTAGGGCATTTTTTTATTTTGGGGGGCTTTGTTATTTTATTAGGGGGCTTAGAGTAGGTGTAATTAGCTTAAAATAGTTGTAATATTTTTATAATGTTTGTAAAAAAAAATTTATTTTTTGTAACAGTTCTTTTTTATTTTTTGTACTTTAGTTAGTTTATTTAATTGTATTTATTTGTAGGTATTTGTATGTAATTAATTTATTGCTAGTGTAGTGTTAGGTTTAATTGTAACTTAGGTTAGGATTTATTTTACAGGTAATTTTGTAATTATTTTAACTAGGTAGCTATTAAATAGTTATTAACTATTTAATAGCTATTGTACCTGGCTAAAATAAATACAAAGTTGCCTGTAAAATAAATATTAATCCTAAAATAGCTACAATATAATTATTATTTATATTGTAGCTATATTAGGGTTTATTTTACAGGTAGGTATTTAGCTTTAAATAGGAATAATTTATTTAATAAGAAATAATTTATTTTGTTAGATTAAAATTATATTTAATTTAGGGGGGTGTCAGGGATAGGGTTAGACTTAGCTTTAGGGGTTAATACATTTATTAGAGTAGCGGTGAGGTCCGGTCGGCAGATTAGGGGTTAAGAATTGTAGGTAAGGTAGCGGCGACGTTGGGGGGGGGGCAGATTAGGGGTTAATAAATATTATGTACGGGTCGGCGGTGTTAGGGGCAGCAGATTAGGGGTACATAGGGATAATGTAGGTTGCGGCGGTGTGCGGTAGGCAGATTAGGGGTTAAAAAAATGTATTAGAGTGGCGGCGATGTGGGGGGACCTCGGTTTAGAGGTACATAGGTAGTTTATGGGTGTTAGTGTACTTTAGAGCACAGTAGTTAAGAGATTTATGAACCGGCATTAGCCCAGAAAGCTCTTAACTCCCGGCTTTTCCCTGCGGCTGGAGTTTTGTTGTTAGATTTCTAATGCTCACTTCAGCCAAGACTCTAAATACTGGCGTTAGAAATATCCCATTGAAAAGATAGGCTACGCAATTGGCGTAGGGGGATCTGCGGTATGGAAAAGTCGCGGCTGGAAAGTGAGCGTTAGACCCTTTCCTGACTGACTCTAAATACCAGTGTGTGGCCAAAACCAGCGTTAGGACCCCCTAACGCTGGTTTTGACGGCTAACGCAGAACTCTAAATCTAGGTGTTAGTTATCTACAATTAAGACAATTCTAGAATATATATATGTAAATTTTCCATGATAAATTTCTTAGCATTAATGATTAGTTTAAAATACACATATGCTCTTTAAATTTATTTACTACAGCAACAAGGAATGTTATCTTAAATGCTTACCTATATATATATATATATATATATATATATTAAATAGTTTTATTGAGGTTCAGTTAAAGGCTTACAAATATTAAACAATACAGTAATAAATGGTTACATGACTTCCATCTGATACATATCAGGATATATATATATATATATATATATATATATATATATATATATATCATGAATTTATGACTTTTGCAATCTTTGTATAATAAAATATTTGCCATGCAAACTGTATACCAACTTCATGTTATATGAGGCCACTCCTGGACCTCTAAACTATATACAAAATATGCCATTATAGTTTGTAAACTGAGAAGGAAGGAGACCACTCATGGGTCTCAAGTGATGAACCTTTTATATATATATATATATTGATAGAATAGATAACAATATATAACAAGCATTATATCACATTAGATTATATATAAGACCAGTAATATAAATGACCACATTATATGTAATACAGAATAGAATTGTTGACCTATGCTCACGACGTGAGCTCAATGGAGTATATGGGAGGGGGGGTAAGGAAGGGGAGGGAATGATCAAATATAAAAATGCTCAGTAGGAATATTGGTAATGTCCAGGGGAAGTGGAAAGGGGGTATGGGTGTGGGCGGGGGGGGGGGGTAGTTTCAGAAAAGATTTTAATGCTGTGTTGACACAGAATAGGCACAGCGTTCCAAATATAACTGAGAGCTATGTGTTATGGGAGAAATAACCGTATTGACACCCAGCATCTTATTTGAAATGCAATCTGTCCATTTTAGGGTAACCAAAACTGGTATATACATAGCTCTCTCAAAATGAATCAATTTGAGAGCAAATTGAGTATAGTAATGAGAACGCTTTAACTTCATCTGTATAGTGTCGGGGTAGGGAAGGGAAGGGAATAGGAGTGAGACCACTAGAGTGAGGTAGAAAAGAGTACTGGAAAGATAGGAATTTAAGATCAGAGTGTAATGGGAAAATATTGCCGCTGGACCTATATGGCAAAAGGACTTATGCTGTATCTCCCCCCAGGGAATTTTGTCTCCACTGGACACAGACGGGTAAGGGGTAGTGATGTTGTGAATAGTTCGCCGGCGAATAGTTCCCGGCAAACATAGCATGTTCGCGTTCGCCTCGGCGGTCAAACATATGCGATGTTCGATCCGCCCCCTATTCGTCATCATTGAGTAAACGTTGACCCTGTACCTCACAGTCAGAATACACATTACAGCCAATCAGCAGCAGACCCTCCCTCCCAGACCCTCCTACCTCCTGGACAACATCCATTTTAGATTCATTTGGAAGCTGCATTCTTAGTGAGAGGAGGGACAGTGTAGCTGCTGCTGATTATATAGGGAAATCTATAGCTAGGCTAGTGAATTCAGTGTCCACTACAGTCCTGAAGGACTCATCTGATCTCTGCTGTAAGGACAGCACCCCAAAAAACCCTTTTTAGGGCTAGAACATCAGTCTGCTTTTTTTTTTCTGTGTAATCTAATTGCAGTTGCCTGCCTGCCAGCGTGTGTATCAGGCTCACAGCGTATACTGTGCTCACTTGCCCAGTGCCACCACTCATATCTGGTGTAACAGTAGTGTACATTTAAAAAAAACACTTTTTTGACTGTGAAATAATAGCAGACAGCTGCCAGTACCCAAGATGGCCGCCAATAAGGCAGATGGGGAGGGTTAGAGAGCTGTTTTGGGGGGATCAGGGAGGTTGGGGGCTAAGGGGGGATGCTAGGGGGGATGCTACACCACAGCATATGTAAATATGCTAAAAAATATTTTAATTTTTTTTAAAAACCTTTTATTTTAGTACTGGCAGTCTTTTGTGGGGTGGGGGAGGGAAGCGAGCTGTTTGGGAGGGATCAGGGGGTCTGATGTGTCAGGTGGGAGGCTGATCTCTACACTAAAGCTAAAATTAACCCTGCAAGCTCCCTAAAAACTACCTAATTAACCCCTTCACTGCTAGCCATAATACACGTGTGATGCTCAGCAGCATTTAGCGGCCTTCTAATTACCAGAAAGCAACGCCAAAGTCATATATGTCTGCTATTTCTGAACAAAGGGGATCCCAGAGAAGCATTTACAACCATTTGTGCCATAATTGCACAAGCTGTTTGTAAATAATTTCAGTGAGAAACCTAAAATTGCACAGAAATGTAATTTTTTTTTTAAATTTGATCGCATTTGGCGGTGAAATGGGGGCATTAAATGTACCAAAATGGGCCTAGATCAATACTTTGGGTTGTCTACTACACTACACTTAAGCCAAAATTAACTCTACAAGCTGCCTACATGCTCCCTAATTAACCCCTTCACTGCTGGGCATAAAACACGTGTGGTGCGCAGTGGCATTTAGCAGCCTTCTAATTACCAAAAAGCAACGCCAAAGCCATATAAGTCTGCTATAATGGCATGTCTGGCACACAATGTTGGGGCAAGGGTCCATCTGACCACTGATACCTGGTCTGCAAAGCATGGTCAGGGCAGGTATGTCACCTACACTGCGCACTGTGAAGCGGGCGTAACCCTTACACTACCTGATCGATACAACATCATACCTGATTTTTTAAAGCATGTTATTCCAAACAATTTAGGAATGTTAGGTGATTTATGCCCTTTATGGATTAAAACCAGACTCTGCATCAACTATGTAATTTTCCATGAGAATTTTGCCATGGATCCCCCTCCGCCACAGTCCAGGTGTTAGTGCCCTTGAAACAACTTTTCCATCACTATTGTGGCCAGAAAGAGTCCCTGTGGGTTTTAAAATTTACCTGCCTATTGAAGTCTATGGCGGTTCGCCCGGTTCGCCCGTTCGCAAACTTTTGTGGAATTTCGCGTTCGCAGTTCGCGAACCCAATTTTTTAGGTTCGCGACATCACTAGTAAGGGGTAGTGGGTATGACCTGCTCTCGTATACAAAGCGGGAAAGGGTGAGGGGAGACACAGTTGGTGGAGAAATATTGTGGGAGCTAATAACCCTATAAACCAGATACCAGGGGATATTATACTAAATGAGAGCCTATTCTTTATTAGGTGACACTATGGATAAATTAAGAGCTTATAACATTGAACGGTATGAGATGTTTGTACAGGTTTATAACCCAGAAGAAGCCATAACTTAATGACCATATTGCTATATGAATAAATATTCTCTCCTGGGTATGGGCCCTATACCCAGGTAGGAGGTAGATTAATTGTAAAAGTAGTCATTAATAGTCATAGTATAAGAAATAATATGGCTAAATGCCCAACTGCAAGTAAACAGGCATATAGTAGGAAATAGATCTCAACAATAACCAATTTTAGATCTCTAGTATGTCTCTTGTAGAGGTCTTATGTTAGGGTTAACACTAGAGTAGAGAAACCTCTAGGTTATAACCAGCAAGTCACATAAAAATATGGCTATACAAACTTAAGGGTGGCGTCTTGACAAACATATTATGGTTAATATTTATATCCATAGGATTAAAGAATTAAACATCCTGTATATAGATCCTCTAGAAATAAGATATGATAGAGGAGAAAACACAGTCACCCACAGTGGAACAATATGTCTTCTCCAAAACTAGAAAACAAATATAACATCTAGCATTAAATGTCAGCTTAAACTAGATAGCTAAGTAGTAGGAATTGAAGCTATAGTGGGCTGTAAGCAGGGGGGAGTAGGAAAGATAATAGGTAGAAGGGCAGGGGCAATCTGGGGCTAAGTAAAGAATGAGGTTTCATCTCTTGCAGGGTAATACTCCAGACTTGCAATTTTTGTAATTTTAGCAACCAGAACCCCTAAACATAGGAATATTAATATAAACATCTATACATAGATATCAGTGTGGGTTATACGATGTGACAGTACACTGTGTTGAACTTACATAATTAGTAACCATAGCAGAAATTTCTTCAATAAAAAATAAATAAATAAATGATTCAGTTATAAGAATATAGATATGCTCCGTGCAAGTGACACCCTTACATATCGGAGATATTGCACATGCTATCAGAAATAAACCAAGCCTCCAAGTATATCAGATTAACTAGCATAAAGCATATTGGAGGGTACGGTATGTATAAGGGCCTATGAACTAAACTTTAAAATTAAAGTACCAAGGGCTAGGTAGTATAAGGCAGACAGTAATATTGGATAACAGCCCGCTGCAAATTATCACAAATTCTCTCGAAATTACCCAACACCAGTTCTTTCAGAGTTTAATTTACAGTCAGTCTCCGATGTGAGAGTAGTATGTGTTGGCTGGAGCGGTGTGCAACTATCTGGCCGTTTAATAAAAGGGACCCAAGATGAACCAAGTTTGCGTTGACAATGTTGATGTAATCTTTTCAGTCAGACTTTAGGTAACTAAGTGATTGAACATTTCCAACTTAAAATTTCTGTAATGTACTTAGAACTGAATATAAAAAATAGCAGTAATGGATAAACTCCAACTATACCAACTATACTCTGTGTTTCCTGTCAGGTACAATAGCATTAAAGGTTGGTAGCCGATTCCTCTTCGGGTGATAGCAGGAGAATGTGACTTCCCCTCAGTGGAACGCTGGATATGTAAATTTGGGTGGTGAGTTACAGCCCGGTCCGGTTTACCTTTGAAAATATCACCATGTTTCCCCAAGATCTTCTTTATAGAGACAGGCCAGACTTTGTT
Organism: Bombina bombina; assembly: GCF_027579735.1. Classification (NCBI taxonomy): domain Eukaryota; kingdom Metazoa; phylum Chordata; class Amphibia; order Anura; family Bombinatoridae; genus Bombina; species Bombina bombina. Next base: position 1,284,872,226 of record NC_069501.1, on the reverse strand, counting down.
TGTCATGTCTGGTATATGATGAGGCACACTAAAATCATCGCCCAGGGAGCTAATGCCATATAGTTGAAAGCCACGGAGCTTGTGGGCAGGAACCGTCAGGTTTCTGCTTCTTAGATCAATAGGCCAGTTTCCATAGTCATCTGGGCTCCCCAGCAACTGCAGATAGAAATCTTTCTGGGAGGGTACACTCTGCCGTTTCAGTTCCGTTATGGAGGCTGGTTCTGCTGATGTAAGTATGGGTATAGCAGCTGATACGTTTGTAGCGTCTGTGGCCGGAGCCATATTCTCTTTTGACTCATAGCCAGAAACAGCCGGTAGCTTGGGGTTCTGATAGAGGGATGCCAAAATTGTCGTGAGGTCATTTTTAAAATCTCTAAAACATGTAGATAACCTGTCTTGCAAACTACTTTCCCACCTCTCCATATTCGGCAGTGTAACTGAATCAGTGTCGCTAGGAACCTGAGCAATCATGGTCTAGACTAAACTATGAGTTGTCTGTAGGGCCGTAGGATCTCCGGATTTAAGCTCAGTATATTTGTCGTATAGCTAGACAAAATGGCATCGATCAACATGGCACATCAACTTCTATCTGTTATTTCGCTCCTCACAGTTCTTCTCCTGCATTATCTGCTCCATATCCAATGCAGCAAGTCTATAAACCTAAGACTCACTTTTGAAAACAGATTTAGGTGATATCTTGATCATGTTCTTTTTGATCATTTTTCACAGAGAGCAGCGAACCTGCACGTCTGCTCCTGCTGCTGGCTAGCTCCGCCCCCAAATGCTTACCTATATTTTAGCAACCTCTATATATATATACTTTACCAAAAGGATATTCAGCTTCAAAACTTGTCCCACCTCATATAAAAATAAGTGTCTTTGCAATAGATAAGGAAGGAATAGCCAAAATTTGCTTACGGTCTTGACTGTCTCCCACGCAACCAGTTATCAGTCAGTTTAGCAAAAATCAGCCTCAGTCCCCTTCTCATCCAGCATTCCAGCTTATAGTGTCTAATCATAGGTGAGAAATATGGGAGGCCCTTTGAAAACCTTGTCCCTTCTTATTGTTTCATTAAGAAGATGTATCTTTTTAACAGTCAAATCTTTGGCTGTAATACCGGATTTTGGCCATTGTGGGCAGCATGACAAACAAACAGATTTATTTAACCATTTCTAGACAGTAAAAATATTTCTTTAAAATATATATTCAAAATGCCATAATTTATTTACATCAATAAGTTACATGTTCACATGTACTGGACTATGTAACATTATTCCTTCTGATTATTTTAACATGAAACATCAGTATTCTTTTTTCTTAATACCATATTACATCAAAGTAATTTATACTGCTAACTGATTAGCTTAAAATCCATTTAAAATGTCACCAGGTCATTTCCCCACATTTATATACAAACACAGCATATTTTATATTCAGTACTGCACTGCATCCCAACATGAATATAATAAATATCATATTTCTAATAAATCCTGAATGCATGAATCTTTTCTATGCAGATCTGAAATAAAAATAATAGTGTTATTAATCGTTATGTAAATATATAAAATATCCACATGTCTATTTTTATGGCTAAAGATATCTTGTTTTCCTGAAAAATAATATGTATAAATCTATTTGCAGCAATTATCTAAAATGTTACTATTAATCATTTCTTTTTAGGTCCACAAATATCCATATTCATATGAAACCCAACATTTATACATTTATTTTACAGATATTCATTCAGATATCCCATTACTAGTGATGTCGCGAACGCGAACTTCCGCAAATGTTCTCAAACCAACGAACCGGGCGAACCACCATAGACTTCAATAGGCAGGCAAATTTTAAAACCCACAGGGACTCTTTCTGGCCACAATAGTGATGGAAAAGTTGTTTCAAGGGGACTTACACCTGGACTGTGGCATGCCGGAAGGGGATCCATGGCAAAACTCCCATGGAAAATTACATAGTTGATGCAGAGTCTGGTTTTAATCCATAAAGGGCATAAATCACCTAACATTCCTAAATTGTTTGGAATAACATGCTTTAAAAAAATCAGGTATGATGTTGTATCGATCAGGTAATGTAAGGGTTACGCCCGCTTCACAGTGACAGACCAAACTCCCCGTTTAACGCACCGCACTGCATTATTCTAGGGCCAAAGGGAATCACAGCACCACGACCACGACGGCCCCTGCGGGGTGGCCTGCCTCTGCCTGTCATTTTTTTTCGATTAGTGGTACTATGCGTGCAAGCTACTGTGACAACAGATATGAGTGGCACTGTGCACTGGCAGAAGTTGGCAGAGTAGACGCTGTAGGCCTGATACACACGCTTGCAGACAACTAACTGCTATTCAATCTATTACAGTCAAAATTGTATTTTTTTTTTTTAAATCTACACTACTGTTACATCAGATATGAGTTGCACTGGTGTGACACTGTGCCCTGGCAGGCCCTGAAACGCACACGTGTGAAGGAAACTGACTGCTATTATTTCACAGTCAAATTTCTAGCTTTTTTTTAACCCCTTAATGACCGAGGACGTACGCCATACATCCTCAGAAAAAATACAGTTAATGCCTGAGGCGTACGTCCTCGGTTTGGAAAGCAGCTGGAAGCAATCCTGATCGCTTCCAGCTGCTTTCCAGTTATTGCAGGATGCCTCGATATCGAGGCATCCTGCAATAACAAATTTTACCCCTCCGGTGCAGAGAGAGCCACTCTGCGGCCCTCTCTGCAGCGGGCATCGATGGCCGCATTTGTTGGTGGGTGGGAGCTGAAGTGGGCCATCGATGCGGTCCATGTCAGAGAGGGGGGCGGGATCGAGGGCAGGATCGCAGGGGGCGTGCGCGCGTGCATGGGAGGAGGCGGGCGCATGCACGGGGAGGGAGCGGGTGGGAACCGCTACACTACAGAAAAAAATGTTTTTATAAGTGGGAGAAAGGGGTGCAAAATATTTAGTACTTGGAAATCTAAGTGATCTGGGAGCGGGTGGGGGATTGGTCTTGTGGGGGGGGGGAGCTACACTACAGAAAAATGAAATAAAAATAAAAAAAAAACATTTTATTTGCAAACTGGGTACTGGCAGA